>NC_135421.1:5846941-5931941 GCF_051991245.1 Festucalex cinctus | reverse complement strand
CTCTCTCACGCTTTCATGCTTCACTCTAATTCCTCACGGTAAGAAAAAGTATCAATGAAAAATGGGGTTTGTCAATGTTGAAAACGGAGCTATTGTTTCTGCGCTCTAATTGGACATAGAAACTGTCAGTTAAAGCCTGCATTTGCCCTTTTGTTAATGACCGGCGTACATCACTGCTTCGCTCGTGGCCGGATGCTGCGCACATGTCGGTGCCGGTTGGGGTGGTTTCATTTCTCCACCTGGGAGACCATGTTCTTGTGTGAGTGAGTGAGTGAGTGACTTTAAAAAAAAAAAAAAAAAAGTCTCCAAATCTTGTACGGCATAGATGGTGGTGGGTTCACAATATCACTCGTGATCGGTCCATTCGATGGCGTACTCAGACTTTTTTTTCTCTCACCCCCCGAATAGTTTCCGTGAAGGCAACAAAGCAGGGGACTGTTGTTTTGGCGAGTTTACGTCCGACACCGTTGCAAATTGGCATTAACTCATTAAGGGCTTTTTTTAAATCAACAAACAAATGTCGCATCTGCGACATCTGATGTCTGCTGCTTTAAAAATTTCAAGCTATTTCAAAATGTAGTACATTTACAAAAATAGACAATGATTCATGAAACGTGTATCAAATGTATGTCATATAACTCATTCTTGACTCTATTTGAGAAAAAAAAAAGGAAACAAAAAACTGTTTTAAGGACGATGAACTTCAAGATTTCATGCCTTATAAACATTACTTTTGCTGCAAGTACAATATTTTAATAACAGTCCGCCATGATTTTAGTGAAATTACTTTTCAGAAAAATTTAAAATACCTTTTAATGTAATGTCTAACATTAGAAACTTTACAAATTCATAGGTAACTGATTTTACCCCCCCCCCCAAAAAAAAAAAATGTTATGTTTTCGCACTCCCTGCATTTCATCTTTTTGAATTCATATTAGATAGCACTAAGTTCTTAGACGTACCCCACTTGAGCCCAACTTTTGCACTACACTTAAGTTGTAGCAAGGTGTTGCACAGCACCAGTACTTCTCTGACCTCCACTTACAGCATCAGTATGCACACCACTATTCAGATTAGATGAGACGAGGCTAATGATGCTGGGCTAATGGGGCAAGTAGGACACTGCTACCTCCATTAGCAGGCATAAGTGCTAATTAGTTATTGCAGTTATTTGCGGACAAAACAAGTAACACAAAATTCACCTAGTTCTACATGCTTGCAGGGGAACTTGAGCTTTCAATTACAAAAAAATATTGGACACTAATTGAAAACACAATTCCAACACTAATGACACCATCATTCACAAAAAAAACGTTTTCTGACGTAAATGTCCAGTGATTGACTGCCGACCAAACCAGGGTCTCGCCAAAGGCTCTGTTTTACATGTGACCGTAAAGCAGGCTTCCTCACTGCTGGTCCCCGAGAGCCAGATTCTGACAGATTTTAAGCCAACATTTTAAGGCAACATTTTAAAATTGTCAGCCGATTTCCAAACAGTGACAGACGCCACACGTGAACCGAAAAAAAAAAAATCACAGGAGTAACAGTTTTGAACGTACTGCGTGTGGTGTGCAGCCACACTGCGCAATCAAAACACCACACAAGAACCGAGTTCATTCATGAATATGACGTGAAGTCTCGCAAAACCTCTTGAGATAAACGTAACTTCTGAGTCAACAAACATGCTGGAACGTTTGATTTTCAGCTGAAAAGCGGCATAAAAAGAAAAGGCGTTGTTTAAAGGAGTGTAAATGGGCTTTGGGGGCATGGCATCGCTTGTTCTCGGTGCTGGTGGCGCGCGGCTTCGCTTCCCAACCGGAGACCACGTTTATTCGTTCAGTGTGTGTGCGTGCGTGTGGGAAATAAATAAATAAATAACAAGGGAGTGTAATAGAGCAAGCACAAACTTTCTGCAGCGTCATGATTGTTTTGATTTTGGATTCCCCACTGGCTTTCTGATTGGCTGCACATCACTGTCAATCGGCTGAGCGGTGGTTTGTCCTCGAGGGACACCACACACGGAGCGAAGTCGGGCCAAAACAATCCAACATGTTGAATATCGCCGATTTCAAGTCAGAGATCCTTCTGATGGCCGATATCGGGATGAGACACCACACACGGCAGGATTATCTGTTAAGCTTATCGTTTGCGTGTCGGCGCGATTGTGGACAGGGGAAATTTGTGACTAAAATCATGCCAATTCTCCTGCCGCGTGAACCAGGCTTTAGGTGTTTCCGTTCTCCAGCACAGCTGATTCATGTAAAGCCTGGTACACATATAAGGATTTTTCATCTTTGTCAGATGCCACACATAAAGATAAAAAATCGGGCATTTAACAGCTTTGGTCGTATTGTGTGTAAGGTGCACAGATAATCTTGTCACAGCTCCCTCACAAACATAAAGATGATCATGTCAACACTGGTCAAGATTCCAGTCCTCTCTCATGTGATTCTACGTGATCTAATCAAAACTGGGGGGCAACTGAAACGACGAGACACACCATCAAAGACAACAATTGGAAGTAATGATGGTGGTTTGCGGACTACTTCTCCCACGAGCTGGTCCTCCATGGTAGAGGTCCACCGGACTTTGTGCTTCTGGTCGGACATGCTTTCTGATATGCTTGTTGTTTTTGTATACGCTAGGGTTGCCAACTTTCTCATCCCGAAATAAGGGACAGGTGCACGGCACGGTGTAATGGTGGTGTGAGCATGATGTTTGAAATCAGTATATATTCTGATTAGATTCGAAATGCACAAAGTTTGTACATTCCCTTTAATCCTTACTGCAGGACATCATTATGTAACATCTAGTGTTGTTCCGATACCGTTTTTTGGCTCCCGATACCGATACCCAGGTTTTCAGTATCGGCCAATACCGATACTTAAGGTTTTTTTTCCCTCAACATGAAAAAGCTGACCTGCCATTGGTTTAGCGCATTCAAGGGCCAATAGGATAACTTACATCGGCATGCAGTGAACATGTCACATACCAGTGAATGTCTTGCACCAGCAAGAAACAAGATACTGCATCCAAAATCCGGTAACACTTTATAATAACTATCCGTTATAAGTAGTTCATAGATCATTAGTTGATTGTTAATTAATGAGTTGTTAATGACTTATTAAATGTTTGTTAACTGTTTGTTAAGGATTTATACTTATGACTATAAACAGTTAATGTCATTATTAAACTGTTAGTTATTGAGTTATAAATGACTTGTTAACTGTATATTAATCATTTGTAACTATATATTATAAATTAGTAAGACTAAGTTAACAAACTATTAGTAAATTACTTAATAATGACTTGTTAAGTATCAGTTAATAGTTTATATCTGTTATTAGGACGTTATTCTAAAGTGGTAGCTATTCCTCATTTATTAACTGTTATTAAATGAGGAACAGTTGCAACTTTACGATAATATCCCAATAGTATAAATTAGCTACTTACTAGGGGTGTGAATTCCCTAGTACCTGACGATTCGATTCGTATCACGATTCACAGGTCACGATTCGATTCGATACCGATTAATCCCGATACGAATTTATAAGTCGATTGTTGCGATTTTTTTCATTCAAATTTAGAAAATACTAATCAGTACTCTTGTAGAGTGTAAGATTTATATGAAAATGTATTATTTATTTATCTGAAATTTCAGTCTTATAGAGGTTGTAATCTGTTTCATGTTTGAACAGCATTAAAATAAAATATTAAGGCTTAATGTTCCGTTCATATAACATTCTTCCATGCTCAAGGTGTGAATCCTAAAAAAAAAAAAAATCGATTCGAGAATCGCGCGATGTAGTATCGCGATATATCGCCGAATCGATTTTTTTTTAACACCCCTACTACTTACTAATATTTAACTTATATATTAGCTAATTCTTTACATAGTAGATGTTAACCATCTACTAATAACTATGAAACTTTGTCAAACAACAAACAGGTGGAACAAGTTGAAAGTACAGAATTTGAAGGTGAAATTTAAAATATAAAATTACTATGCCTTACCATGCCTAAATATCAATTTTCCGTACCATTGAACTTTTTCCACTCATGTGCTCCTCTACAAAGTTTCACTGGTATAGTATTAGTAGATGGTTAACAAACTATTAACAACTGCTGTAAAGAAGTGAGTTAATCTACAACTTAAATATTAGTTATTACTCTATTTATGTTATTGGGACGTTATTCTAAAGTTGCAACTACTCCACATTTACTAACACGTAATAAATGAGGAATAGTGGCAACTTTATAATAACGTCCCAATAACCTATACAAACTATGAAGTAATACTTATCAAGTCATTAGTAAGTAATTTTCTAATAGCTTGTTAACGATGTATTACTAATTTATAAAATATAGTTATGAATAATTACTATACAGTTAACAAGTCATTTAGAGCTCAATAACTAACAGTTTAAAAATAACATTTTTACTATTTATAGACATCATTTTAAAACCTTAACAAACAGTTAACAAACATTTAATAAGTCATTAATAACTCATTAATTAACAGTTTACTAATGGTCTATTAACTAGTTATAACGGGTAGTTATTATAAAGTGTTACCCAAAATCCTATATTAGCGTTGGAATTAATGGTATCGGCATGTTACTTGTAAGTAGTCACCGATACCACTGTTTTAATGCAGTATCGGCACCTCTGCCGATACCATTATCGGTATCGGAACAACACTAGTAACGTCATACTACACCTCAAAGAAACCGCAATTTGTCTCTTTCCTTTTTTCCATGGATACTTGTTGTAAAAGCAGTCTTTTCTTTCTTACAGGTTTATCTATTCTCTCTTCGTAACCGACCAGACACTACACATTCTTATTATTATTTTCGAGCCCCTTGTGCAGTATAAACTGCTATATCAAATGCACGTGACGATGCCTGATGCCTGTGATTGGCTGACAGGTACCGTGCTTAGTGACGAGAATACATCTTGTATTGCTCCCGCTGATAGTTCGCAGCTGATGTATTAAGATCGGCGATTAGAATGTAGGCGACATGAAGCTGTGATGAAACATGAAAGTGCCTCTCTCTCTCTCTCTCTCTCTCTCTCTCTCTCTCTCTCTCTCTCTCTCTCTCTCTCTCTCTCTAGTTGCCTCTCTTTCCTTGCAAGATCTCCACATAACGTCACACCCAGCGACTCATTTTATTGGCTACGAGCAACTTCCTTGTCACTTGTCAACTTACGGGAGCAGCCGTGGTCCAAAAATGGCAAAGATGCCGTTAGCTGCATTACGTGTAAGAATTGAGAATTCTTTTAAAGGACTTTTCAGGTCACGTACGGGACATAACAATTTAGCCCAAAATACGGGGCGTCTCGGCTAATATACGGGACAATTGGAAACCCTAGTATACGCAGATGATCTGTCTGAGACGTAAAATATGAGCTTTCCCTCATTTGAATAACCAGCAGCCGCCACTGGTTTAAGTCAGTTATTCCCAGGCCAGTTTCGTTATATATTTTTAAATGGTTCTCGCTTTGGAATTAAAATAATCCCTAGAGCTACCGGATTTGCTTATAAAGTGCAACATTGTTCTATATTGTTCCGTTACAAATATGTGACTTAAAGTTGTGTGGCTTTACAGCTGTGTTCCGTAAGTGCTTTGTGACAGCTGCGACTGTTCCAAAGAGCTATACAAATAAAAGGTGACTTGATAATAAATAAATAAATAAATAAAACAAACACACGCACACACATAGTCATTGTAATTAGTAATAATGCACAGAGGTAGATTCATTTCTTTTAGTTAAACTTAATTTATCCAGATAAGGCTTTTGAGAACAGATTCATATTTGTTATGCCAAACTGGCAGCAGACAATCAGCAGTAAGTGATACAAATTGCTTGGGGTTTTTTTGTAATACGAAATCTGAGGTTGTTGTTAATGTTTTAAAAAGGGATAGTTCATTATGATTGACTAAAATGCTTGTATTTCTTTGTACTGAAACAAAGTGATCAAGATCAACTTATTATATTACTTATGATGTGATTTTATTTATATTAATTATCATATGATTTTACTGGTCTGGCTCACTTGACGTCAAATTAGGCTGTGTGTGGCCCCTGAGCTATATAGAGTTTGGCACGCCTGGGTAACACATTTACAGTCATTATGACTTTTGGCTGTACCACAGTAATGAAAGGCATTAATAATGAATATACTGTACTGTACAGTATCAGAAATCAGAGAACAATACATCCTCACTTTTTGGTAACCACACTTACCTACGGCTATAACAGTTTTAAGACCGGAAAACAAAAAAAACAAAAAACAAAAAATAAATAAATAATAATAATAATAATAATAATAATAATAATAATAATAATAATATTTTTCAAGCCATTGAATCATGTGTCTACAAGCAAACCATTCCGCAATTGTGCTGGATTGTGATGTAACAGTCAGGCGAATTTACCTCATGAAAAAACAAATTGTGACATTAGAGCAGGGGTGTCAAACTCATATTAGCTCAGGGGCCGCATGGAGGAAAATATATTACTAAGTGGGCCGGATCGGTAAAATAATGGTATATAAATTAACTCTTTTACTGCCACAAAAAACTTTAATATGAAAAAGGCTTTGATCATTTACATCATTCTTGAAAACGTTATATTTCCTCAGATTTTGTCATGGTTCATTGTAATTTCATACACCGGCAGCCCATTGAAAATTGAATGCTGTCATCTGATGGCCATAGTTAGTGAGTGTTTTTTATTTCACAACCCATTGACCAGGCAGCGGTGCACTGAGACATTGCACTGTCCATTGATTTTAACTCTTTGACTGCCAGGCGTTATAAAAACAAAACAAAAAAATCCACAGTGCCAGCCGCTTTTGAGCATTTTAACTCATCTTTCAAGGCAAAAAGAATATTGTTTGTTTACTACATATACAATGTGGCTACGAAATGAAAGATCGCATTCCATTAATTGGAATTTTACTAATCATCAGGAAACGTCTTTGGCAGTCAAAAAAAAAAAAAAGTAGTTGTCATCATTTAACGTTTATGGCAGCATACATCATGATTTTAGTCATCGTTATTTGGCGGTCAAAGAGTTAAAAACAATTGCCGTCAATTATACGCAGATTTTTGCGATTTTTGGACCAGCCCTAAATTACGGAGCTCAACTGTAATCTATTGTTTAAAAAAAATAACACGAATGCAAATGAAACGCGGCAACACCTGTATGAGTTCCGGACGTGTTACCTGTTTTGTATAAATATAGTTCCCAGAATGCATTGTGTGGCACAGTTAATGAACTCATAAGGATGTTAATCCTTGTCATATGTATTTGTGTTACCAGTAATTGAATTGGTGTCGTATTTAACACGTTTATGTTGGTCTATGATTTAAAAATAATAATAATAAATAAAAAATAAACAAACCATAACTTTAAGTTGTGTGTAAAATAATGACTTCCAGGGCGATTCCGTGTACAAGTTACATTACTCATCTGAGGACTGCTTTGGAAATTACAAGTTTATATATTTGATTGTGGCTGGCTGATTAATTGGTCCAACATTACAATTTTTTATTTTATTTTATTTTATTTTTAACTTTACAAAGTCGTCTCGTGGGCCGGATTAAACCCCTTTGCGGGCCTGATCAGGCCCACGGACCTTATGTTTGACACCCCTGCATTAGAGGTTTCATAATGATGCTAACAATGAGATTTATTAATCTTTTGCTTTTTTGTGCCATTTCCTGTTTGCTGTTCTGCCACTGGTAGTTGCCCTCAAGTCTCGTTACATTTGGATGTAATAAAAGGGGTGAATACAATTTCAAAGCGATGACCTTGCAAAACGACCATGCCTCTCAAAGCTTGGTTAGCTTGAATCGTTTCTTTCCACATGGAATATTTTCACAGGAAATTCAATTTCCCTCATTTCCATTTAGAATCTGTGACATTAAAGCTACTCTATGGAGGATTTCCCCCAAAAAGTATCTTAACAATAGCTTTTTTATTTGACCATTTATGACTGAAACATATTCTAATTCGAAGATCAACATCTTAGCTGTTGTAGGGTACTCCTACAAGCCTCTGGCCAATATTATTTAGGAAGTGTCCGGTCCGAATCCTTCGAATTTCCCGCCCTCTGTCTGCGGGATGTGACGTCATGCGCGTCCTCGTCAGTTGTTTCCTGTAGTCGCGAAGACGGAACTAGTACAGATTTTCGCTGCCCCAGACACCCGCTGTTACTCCGCGGAAGGTTGCTTAAAAAAAAATTGAAAACAATGTCAAGTGCCACGAAAAAAAAAAGCAAAACTTGATAGTGACCGACGCCGGGCAAGAACGAGAGTGAACATTGGTTTGACAATTCAGCGGTGGAGAGAGTTGAGATCGGACTTGGATTAGAAAAGTGATTCAAAGCTAGCTTTTTTCTACTCCGAAAAGGTAAGAAGCGAGTATCTTGACATTTAGAAGAAAATGTGTTGTTTTCAAATAGCAGTAACCTCAAGATCGATCACTTCTCGGTCGTAACTATTGGGGTGAAAGTGAGGTGGACGGCAACATTTAGCGTGAAAGGGCCGGCAAAGTTGAATGTAAGAGAACAGAATGACTTTATGAAGAACAGACGTTCCATTCCGCGGCGTTTCAATCAGGCTAAATGTTGCTGTATTTTCCTCCGTGAAAACAGCCTATTGTAGCTACATTGCTAACGGAATGTGAACGCTACTACTGAATGGCGATAACATTCACGGCCGTATCACACTAAGTAGTGAATGGGTCTATATGTTTTTCACAATCGTCAATTTCCATAAATGACGGCCCACCTTTCGGCTAATGCACAATGACGCTAGCCTGGGGGCTACATACACTAATAATGACTACAATCAGGTTGACGTCCGTCGAGCAGGGTGACTACAATATGTAACTGCATATTAACATCGGAATGATGTCCAATTAATTGACGTAATTTGCACATTGTTTTGGAGTACAGCACAGGACTGGACTTCGACCGACTAAAGCAATATGATCTGCACGTCCCATGGACATCAATTGTTTAGTGGGGATCGAGAGTCTCATTCCGTGAAGTGGCCAGCTTTGTATAACATTATAAAACTTCTTACCTCTGAAAACATAGTTTAATTGGATATGAAGAGCCCAGTCTTTAGTATTGAGGTCGTGCACGTACGAGCGTGCAGTTTGTTTTCGGCCACAGGTGGCAGTAGCGATTTGAAATTTTAAATCGTCCATATAGCTGCTTTAAGAAGCAAAACATTTAAAGACATACATTGTTCAATTTCAGCAAGACACGCCTCCAGATTAAAGCAATTGTACGTGTTAGCTAGTTCTAAAGGCTTATAGAGTTGGTTATCATCAGCATAACAATGAAAACTAATGTTATATTGACATATAGTATCACCTAACAGAAGCAGGTCGATAGTAAACAACAGAGGGTCAAGTACTGATCCCTGCAGCACACCACAGTAGACATCACAATACTCATAGGTCACATTACCATGCATTACATGGTGCATCCTCTGAGAGCTGTTTTCGATGTCTCTCTCCACCGACACACTTGCGCCGATTAACAGGATCATTATCAGGCTTCGAAAGAGATTGCTGTTGAGCCAATGATTTGAGTCAGGTGTGCTGGCTGATTTCGTGTGAAACACGGGAAATGTAGTTCTAATGATGCGGTCCCCGGTCAGACCCAACGCAAGCTGACCTTTCCAGGGGTATATTTGCAGTGGTACAATGCGGGAGCGGCGTCAGGTAATCGGCACAGCCAGCTTCCAATAGCTGTTGGGACCAAGCAAAAAGGTTGGATACTGGTGAGTGCATGTTGTTTAGCAATGTTAAAATGTCACCCAAGATAGCATTTAGCATCAGCTAAAGCAATAACATTACACAACCACTGGTCACCACATTGACTAGTGATTAAATTTGTTATAGTTAGTTTGTGGTGAGAATTTATTGTACTTGTATATTTGATTTATTTATTTTATTTTTTTAGTATAATTTTAGTGTCATGGCTTTTAATTTTTAAAATTTGATCACGCTTGTGTAACCAGCAGGCTGGTAATCTATCTTGATGAATGGATAAGTTGAAACTTTAAATTTCTTGAAGCAAATCTGTCTTCTGTGTACATGTAAAGCTTGATTCAAGTATTTGAGTTATTGTCTCTCAAGTCATAGTTTGCAGATTAATCCCACAGTTCCTCTGTAGCCCTGCAAAGTGTCCTTTAACAAAAGTGTGTAAATGAGCATTAACTTTCCTTCCATGGTAACAAATACCATCGTCATTAATCATTTTGTAAATGGATGAATGTTATACAGCCTTTTGAGTAAAAGCCTTTAGTGGTAGAAAGGCACTGCATAAAGGCAATTTACTCTTACAGTCTGTCTTTTTTTCTTCAATTTTAGCTGAATAATATGCAGTCATAAATACACTTTACCGAAGGGGCTCACTCGAGTGTCACTCAGGGGAATCATGAGAGTGAATAAATACATAAGCTGACTGCACCACTCCAGCTTCTTGCTTGAGCTCCTGCCCGATTTCTTGTGGCAGTTGTGAAATCCTTCTCTTTCATTCCAGTGGCACTCGTGGGAAGTCAGGGCAAGTGACATGTTCCAACTTCTGACACATTTCATACAAAATGTATAGCTATTGAGCAAAAATAGATCAACTGTGACTGTGTGTGTGCGTGTAACGTCAGAGTTTGGTCTTGATTTTGAAATGATGCAGTTTTATAGTAGAACAGTGAAAATAGCAGGCCAAGACAGACAGATGGAAAATATTCTCAACGCTTAAATCTAGGATTTATACCTGTAATGTAGCATGTAAAGCAGAAATGTCCCTCATTCCAAACCATAGCGAGCAGAAGGAAGAATTGTGTCTGTGATGTGAAAGCATCTTATTCTTTGTGTCAGAGGTGTATGAATATCAATTTTATAGTTGGCAGGCTGCATTGGCAAATACTTGATTGCACTCGCATGATGAAATTATCTTTTAACGTGTATGAGTCATGACGCATAGGGGGTAAAAGAAATGCCATCGCATAAATGCCCAGTTTGCCTGGAGAAACATCACGCCGGTGCATAAATATGCATAAACATGCACAGCCTCTACCATTAGTTTGGCCTTCAAACAATTCCTGAACACATTTCTCACTCATCATTTATCTGGATTATCAGTTGAAGCTCTTGGACTTCCCATGCAAGCCATCAAGATCATTTCTCCTTGCAGTAATCCCTCCATTTTAATGCTTGTCCACAGTTTGCCTGGCCTTGTTAAACTGATGATTAATGATGTATTGATTTGGGCTGTTTTCTACCACTTAAGCAAGGTGCTGAGTTGACAGCGCACTTGCTTATCTGAACCACACAGCCTGCTCTGAGGATTGTTTCCTCCAGTGAAATAAAACCTTGTATCACGCTGTTGCACAAGAGTATCTTTTTATAGCATGCAAATAGAAGACATAGTTACTAAAAACCTGGAGTTTAAAAATAAATCAAATTGTTTTTGTGTTTGTTGGCACTTTTTCCCTGTGAAATTAAAGTGGGTTGTGTTAGAAAATAGTACCGTTTTCACAGAGCCACAAAATATGGTTTACAAACATCCATCCATCCATCCATCCATCTTCTTCCGCTTATCCGGGGTCGGGTCGCGGGGGCAGCAGCTTCAGGAGGGAAACCCAGACTTCCCTCTCCCCAGCCACTTCAACCAGCTCCTCCGGCGGGATCCCAAGGCGTTCCCAGGCCAGCCGAGAGACATAGTCTTTCCAGCGTGTCCTGGCTCGTCCCCGGGGCCTCCCGCCAGAGGGACATGCCCGGAACACCTCCCCAGGGAGGCGTCCAGGAGGCATCCGAACTAGATGCCCGAGCCACCTCAGCTGGCTCCTCTCAACGCGGAGGAGCAGCGGCTCGACTCTGAATCCCTCCCGGATGACCGAGCTTCTCACCCTATCTCTAAGGGAGAGCCCGGACACCCTGCGGAGGAAACTCATTTCGGCCGCTTGTATCCGGGATCTCGTTCTTTCGGTCACGACTCACAGCTCGTGACCATAGGTGAGGGTTGGAACGTAGATCGACCGGTAAATCGAGAGCTTTGCCTTTTGGCTCAGCTCTTTCTTCACCACAACGGACCGATACAGAGTCCGCATCACTGCAGACGCTGCACCGATCCGCCTGTCGATCTCCCGCTCCATCCTACCCTCACTCGTGAACAAGACCCCAAGATATTTGAACTCCTCCACTTGGGGCAGGATCTCATCCCCGACCTGAAGACGACACTCCACCCTTTTCCGACTGAGGACCATGGTCTCGGATTTGGAGGTGCTGATCCTCATCCCAGCCGCTTCACACTCGGCTGCGAACCGCTCCAGTGAGAACTGGAGGCCCCGGCTTGATGAAGCCACACTGCTTCTCCTGAATCCGAGATTCGACCTCCCGACGGACCCTCCTCTCCAGCACCCCTGAATAGACCTTACCAGGGAGGCTGAGGAGTGTGATCCCTCTGTAGTTGGAACACACCCTCCGGTCCCCCTTCTTAAAAAGGGGGACCACCACCCTGGTCTGCCAATCCAGAGGCACTGTCCCCGATGTCCACGCGATGTTGTAGAGGCGTGTCAACCACGACAGCCCCACAACATCCAGAGTCTTTAGGAACTCCGGGCGGATCTCATCCACCCCCGGGGCCCTGCCACCGAGGAGCTTTCCAACCACCTCAGTGACTTCGACCCCAGAGATAGGAGAGCCCACCCCAGAGTCCCCAGACTCTGCTTCCTGAAAAGGAGACGTGTTGGTGGAATTGAGGAGGTCTTCGAAGTATTCCCCCCACCGCTTCACGACGTCCCGAGTCGAGGTCAGCAGCACCCCATCGCCACTATACACAGTGTTAATGGTGCACTGCTTTCCCCTCCCGAGACGCCGGATGGTGGACCAGAATTTCCTCGAAGCCGTCCGGAAGTCGTTTTCCATGGCCTCACCGAACTCCTCCCATGTCCGAGTTTTTGCCTCAGCAACCGCCGAAGCCGCGTTCCGCTTGGCCATCCGGTACCTGTCAGCTGCCTCCGGAGTCCGACAGGCCAAAAAGGCCTGATAGGACTCCTTCTTCAGCTTGACGGCATCCCTTACACCAGCGGGTTCGAAGATTGCCGCCGCAACAGGCACCGACCACCTTACGGCCACAGCTCCGATCGGCCGCCTCAACAATGGAGGCGCGGAACATGGCCCATTCGGACTCAATGTCCCCCGCCTCCCCCGAGACAAGGGAAAAGCTCTGCCGGAGGTGGGCATTGAAACTCTTTCTGACAGGGGATTCCGCCAGACGTTCCCAGCAAACCCTCACAATACGTTTGGGTCTGCCTGGTCGGACCGGCATCTTCCCCCACCATCGGAGCCAACACACCACCAGGTGGTGATCAGTTGACAGCTCCGCCCCTCTCTTCACCCGAGTGTCCAAAACATGCGGCCGCAAATCCGATGACACGACTACAAAGTCGATCATCGAACTGCGGCCTAGGGTGTCCTGGTGCCAAGTGCACATATGGACACCCTTATGCTTGAACATGGTGTTCGTTATGGACAAACCGTGACGAGCACAGAAGTCCAATAACAGAACACCGCTCGGGTTCCGATCAGGGGGGCCGTTCCTCCCAATCACGCCCCTCCAGGTCTCACTGTCATTCCCCACGTGAGCGTTGAAGTCCCCCAGCAGGACGAGGGAGTCGCCAGAGGGAGCGCTCTCCAGCACACCCTCCAAGGACTCCAAAAAGAGTGGGTACTCTGAGCTGCTGTTTGGTGCATATGCACAAACAACAGTCAGGACCCGTCCCCCCACCCGAAGGCGGAGGGAGGCTACCCTCTCGTCCACCGGGGTAAACCCCAACGTATAGGCGCCGAGCCGGGGGGCAATAAGTATGCCCACACCTGCTCTGCGCCTCACACCGTGGGCAACTCCAGAGTGGAAGAGAGTCCAACCCCTCTCAAGAGGACTGGTACCAGAGCCCAAGCTGTGTGTGGAGGCGAGTCCGACTATGTCTAGTCGGAACTTCTCGGCCTCGCACACCAGCTCGGGCTCCTTCCCTGCCAGAGAGGTGACATTCCATGTCCCAAGAGCCAGCTTCTGTAGCCGGGGGTCGGTCCACCAAGGTCTCCTCCCTTGGCTGCCACCCAGCCTGCACTGCACCCAAACAGTACATATTAAATAATTTCATCCATTCATCCATTTTCTATACCTAATGGGCTGTTTGCACAAATCCAGCACTTCCTAAACTCAATGCCAATCCTTCATTTCCTGTCTTTCATGAGTGGACAAGCTGATTAATCCAGGTGTGCCTGACCTAAGTAATCAGGACGAGATTGGACAGACACACCTGGATTAATCAGTTTGTCCACTCATGAAAGACAGGAAGCAAAGGATTGGCATTCAGTTCAGGAAGTAGTCGAGCTGTGCAAAGAGCCCATTAGTCTCACATGTAGGGTTGTGTCATATATGTGCTCTCAGACTGTGTCCTTTGTGTTTCTACTGCCTGATGTATTCAGCAGCCTATGAAAGTAACTATTAAAAAGAAACTATTAATAAGCTTTAGCTTCTTCCCGCTAGCCCTTTTTCTTTTCGGGTATCTTACATGCTGTAATTGTATGATGAAATGCTTAATTGTCACAATGTTGTCCGAAAGGAAAAATGAACAAACCTACACCAAAAGTCATCCACAGACTATAAAGGGAACTGCGGAAGACACATTCTGTTGGACAATTCACCTGCTTTCCTCCACAGCCCAATAAATGATAGTTGGCTTCCTAGCTCCACGTCTTTTAATCCCTTCTCGCCGTTTCTGGTCGAGTTTTCGCTGCCTCGTCTAGTCGTGAGTACGTTTCGCGCAAACCGCTAGTTAATGACTTATTGGGCATTCCATGCTTCGCGTTTGGCCCTGGCCGGTGCAAGATCTTTGTCATGACACTTGATGGTTGCACCTCCTTCAGTTGAAGCTTTGTTTTGCAAATAAATGTCAAAACTATTATTTATGTCTGTGTTTTTGGGATCCAATTCCTGAATATAACAGGTTGGGTATCAAGAATCACTGGCACTGGAACTAACATTGGGGGGTTCTCCCAGAATCAAATTTGTCAAATTTGGTGCTAAATTTCAATGCTGAAAGTTCGCCGAGTGGAGGAAGCTGCCAAACACGAACGAAGACCCAGCAGAAAGTGTGTTCGCCCAGCTCACGAGTTTAAACAATGGGCATTTCAGCGGAGGTCAAAAGTGTGGCTAAACATTGCCAAAAACAATGACCAGTGAGCTCAACAGTGTCCCGTCTTTGACTCTCTGCATCAACTTTCTTCTTCCTCCTTCTCCAACCATCGCCTGGTACCACACCGACCATATCAAAGTCTGAAGTAAACTAATAAAACATGCACTTTCAGACACTGTAAGCCTAATATGCGGAATTCCTCAGAGCAGTTGTCTTGGCCTTCTTCTAGTATTTTTGTTAATGATATGTTATATGTTTTACATACGGCCTGTATATGCAGATGATGCAACTGTATATGTGTCTGACTCTAGAATGGATCAGGTTACTAACAGACTACAACAGAAACTATTTATGAGTGGGTAGTGGAGAACAAATTGTAAATGTGTGCATTTGAAAAGTGTATAATATTGGGCTGCAAATATGCTGTGAGAAATATGCTCCGAAGTTAAACATCTTTCTGCTGAACCAAGAATAACTAGTAACTGAAATTAGACTGTTGGGGGTCACTTTAGATCAAGCTATGCCATGGGCCCTACATATAAATAATATAACTAAAATGAGTAGGAACATCTTATTGATTAGAAACAATGCCCATTTTATGTCATTAGAAACAAGAAAACTCACATTCCAGTCACTAGTTTTACATCACTTGGATTATCGTCCCGCTGTGTGGGCCAGTGCCGCTGAAATAAAAAAAAACATCTTGAAAAACTTCAGATTAAAAAAAATAAAAAAATAAATCAGGCTCCTAGGCTAGCGATGGGGTGCCCGTTTAGGACCAATGTTAACCCCTTCAGTTACGCATTTTTTCTGATGGCCTTTTTTTTTTTTTTTCTTTTATTTTGACTCTTTTCCCACATAAGAATAACATGGACAGTGTTGGGGGGATTATCTCATGTTTTTATGAGCAATAGAGCCAAAGCCGCCGCCCCATACACGCAGACAATTTACTATCGTGATGTTGCATGAGAATCCGTTAGTGTGATATGACCTCCTCGATTAAGAACTGCGAGAGCTCACGAAACGGAACATTACGGAAACTACGCCTCAAAAGTGAATCACTCTTCAACGGAAACACCTAGTCAAAAATGTGACTCTGGTGATGATGAACTTGCAAAAACAGTATCAGCGTGGTGAGAAAAGGTGTTAAGAAAGTGCAATACCTGCAACTCTGTTCACATAAACGATATCCAACAGGGAACATCATTCTGTCTGCAGCCACTCTCTTTGGTGGATCCATTCCCACACAACCACTTAAGACTCCTTAAATCCATCCATTTGGCAGTGATCCGAGAGTCAACTTTATTTTCTCTTCAGAAAACACTCTGCAGCTATCCATTGAGAAAGTGTTGGAGTTACATGAGTTTGAAGTGGTCAAAATGCACCAGAGAGGTTCGACAGAGCAAACAGCCCTGCAAAGTATGGGGCACACTCGGCAATGTTTTGTTGTTGACTATTCTTGCCATTTTCATGTTGTTTTAGGGATATTTCTGAGAAGTATTACATGCCATTATTAGTACACTGACTAAGACCAGATCCTCCTCCAACTTCAGAGCAATGAGGTCAAAATAGTGTCCATATAGAACTAGAAAGTTTTAAAAGGGTTCATCAAAAGCTGTTCGGTTCCAACCTCGTCACTGGCAAATTGGTCAATGATTGTCATAGACAATTGGCCAATAAATTGAGGTCAAGTTTTTTTCCCCTCATTTTCATGCATTTACAAATCAAAAGTAACGACTTTGTTTTGAAAATGTATTGATTAAAACGGACCAATAGTCATGTTGAAATGTAAAGGATTAAAGTAAAAAGTAGACTAAAAATAAATACTCAGAAAAATAAAAAGTATTGAAAAAGAAATACACAAGTACAGTAACAAAGTATATGTTCTTCGTTACTTCCCACCTCTGCCTGTAGGGCTGCATTGATAGTACCAACTTACAACACCATTCTCAAGACAGCTTCCATGTAGAACAGGACCCCAACATTGTTGAAAAGGGATCTTCTTACCAAGGCAAATATCTTCACGTAGTTCACGTTGATAACAGTGGGCCACATTGGAAATTGATTACAGGGATTACATCAGTCCGAGGGCGGCACGGTGAATGACTGGTTAGCACATCCGCCTCCCAGTTCTGAGGACTCCGGTTCGAGTCCAGGCTCCGGCCTTCCTGCGTGGAGTTTGCATGTTCTCCCATGCCCACGTGGGTCTTCTCCGGGTACTCCGGTCTCCTCCCACATTCCAAAGACATGCATGGCAGGTTAATTGGGCGCACCGAATTGTCCCTAGGTGTGCTCGTGAGTGTGGGTGGTTGTTCGTCTCTGTGTGCCCTGCGATTGGCTGGCAACCAGTCCAGGGTGTACCCCGCCTATTGTCCAGAGCCAGCTGAGATAGGCACCAGCACCCCCCGCAACCCTTGTGAGGAATAAGCGGTCAAGAAGATGGATGGATGGATGGATTGACATCAGTCCCAGCATACCCACTAGTGGTTACAGAATGCATACTCATTCAAGAGCTGCTTTTGGCCACAGCTCAAACCCAGTCACTCCACATACTGAGTGTCTCGCTTAAGCCAACCTTCAAGTTTATATAATGTAGGATGCCTACGCTCTATGGTGAAATATTCCTCCTTTGTTCCTTTTCTCTTCATTTCCAAAGACATCACAGACACACTTGACAAAGCAAATAGAGCAACTTCTAACGTAATACAACTATTTACAAGCATGCTGAGGAGTGCATGGCTTCACCATCGCTAAAATATAATTTCTTTTTCTTTTTTTAAATGTGCAGTGTACAAGTGGCCCGTCAGGAGATTGAAATAATCACAGAAGATATGCTGTTTGTTTTGTTAAATGCTCACAGCATCTGTTCTAATAGGGAGGAAGTCTTCTTTTTCTGCAGTAGGGGACTGCTGCAGGTATTAAACATGTTTTGTATTTGTTTATTTGGATATACAATTCAAATCAGATGGAGGAACAACCCTGAGACCAGAATATTTATGGGAGCAGCAAGAATATACTGAGGCACCCTATGCTAGAACTACAGTAGATGTGAGGTGCAATGTTTCTCGTAGATTTTGGTTGTAAACTTTTGCATATGTGTATACTATAGAGCAGAGTGCTGTTATTACTGTGAAACCATACTGTATAAAAAATCTCATTATTAAATAGACAAAAGCATTATGAAATCACGAGTTACGTTCAGTTTTTAAACTATTACTCAAGTTCATATTAATACGGGGTTTGGTAATTTAAAAAAAAAAAAAAGCTTAAATTATCTCAACGTTAAAATTATTTTATTTTTATTATTATTATTACATTTCTACTACGTAACATGAAGACATGATTTGCTTTAGATCTGTTGGGCCCACTCGGGCTCCCATCCTTGAGTCTGACACTTGTGCTTTTGAGAATGCATCTGTTGTATACCTGCCACGATTCCATCTCTGTTCTTATGATTGAAGAGATCGCTCGACCCAGTTCCACAGTGTATGAGAGGGAAAAAACTGTTTATTTGAAGGCTGAACTTGACAAGGTGGTGACGGCTGGGGTTGAAACTGAGGTAAACGGTAGGACTGGCGGATTACCAGGCTGTCTTGTGAAGCACGGTGGAGTGAAAACAGGGGAATCAAAACTGGCAGGAAGACAAGCATTGTTGAGTAGCCTGCAAAGTTAACTGAAGCGTGTTTGACAAACCAATTAGAGCTTGATAATTTGGCAAAACAGGCAGCCGAATGAGGTTCTAAATTAGAAATAAATTTGCAAACATTTATCAATGTAACACTGTTTCTTGTGGGGGTGGGGAGAAAAGGGGGAGTGTCAGGAATAGGATCAAACCCTTCACGCAAAATGTATGAACTGTTATGAAATAACCTGAAAGCAGTGTTGCCACAGTTTCCTTGTAACAGTAACTTAGCACTTTACCCGGTTTTAAAAGTATTTTAGTTCATTTACTGATTACTTGGTTTTCAAATTAATTCACAGTTGATTACTATTAGTAGATTCAACATTGCATACAACAGTGCCTCAATGTAATGCCGATGTCAGACTACACGAAAACAGGCCGATTTTAGCCCGACCGACGTGTTGTGGACAAACGGGGCATGTCGCAAACGATTTTGGGTTGTCTTGACGTAGCGTCGCCCGTGTAGTGTGACACGTTCAACGATTCGTCGCCTGTTGTCCGGGATGGTTCATGACCATCATGACGGAAAGTCTAGCATGTTAGAATTTTTGCTCGTCTTGACGCATAATGTGACATACCTAGTCGTCGTCCGTTTGGTTCCACAGCATTGACCAATAGCGAGAGGGAGCGAAACGTCAATCACACACTGAACAGCACTTTATAGCTCTTTTTATTTATGTATACATTTGTTTATTTATTCGTTTATGTATTTATTTATTTATCCATCCCCTGGATATTTCATGGGTTGGAGCCAGACAGGTGCATCTCGGGGGGGGGGGGAAGCGCCCCGCTGCAGCGCTGCGGCTGCATGGAGCGCGCACGCATCCGTGCAACTCGTCAGGCAACGGCGACGTGAATAGAGGACCAAAATATATTGTGACTGTTGTTCTAATAATTTCAGAAATTTGGGCATATGAGTATAGATGGGCACATATTTAGTGAGGATCGATCACATTTATAGTCGGGCCAGGCCTCGCCACCTTAACTGTCACCCGCTCTCACAAAGTTTTTTTTTTTCCCCCCCTCGGAGTGAGCTGCGTACTATCCAATGCACCGTACTAAAACAAGTCAAATATGAATAAATGAAGCAGTAAAAAAATACTTAAACAATATATTTCGGTGTTTGATAAAATAATAAAACAAGATGTCATCCCGCAAATTAATTAACAAAATCTGCTATAATTACCCCGGCGCATATAGGCCTAAATAAATTAAAATACAGTGTTGGCTACTAAATCATATTTTAAACACTATTGCGGAGCAGGGAGCGCAAGCAATTCGCTCACATCACACTTGTCCCATGCGTGCTCCATTCACGCAGACACTCCCTGTCTGTGCCTCTTTTCTTTTCTTTTTTTTTGTTCCCCGACAAACAGTGGCCGACCCGTCATCCACGACACGGAGCGAATTTATCGGGTAATGTGACAGCGCAACTGTCGTGTAAGACAAAAAAATCGCGTAGTCCGACATCGGCATAAGAATGACAATTGGGTTTGTCAAAACAGTACTTTATTGGATTCACCCCAAAAGGGCTTTTGAATGCAGAGACCTGATTATTGGTCAACAATAGCCAGTCTCCTGTTATCAGAATATGAGATAATGGCTCATTTCTATTTTTATTTCTTTTTTCTATGATAATTTATGCCTTTTTTCTTGTGATTTGAAATGTTATTTTTTCACTTATTTCAATTTGTGCCCTTTCTTTTTTTGTCAAATAAAAAGAATAAACTTTGTATTTAATTCAATTTAAATACTACTATTCTTGTGGATTCAAATTCAATATTCTTGATATTTTTTTAATACTATGGTATACTTTATTGGACCTTACAGAAACATAATGAGTGTAGCTGTCACCTAGTTCACCGTCTCTACGTGACGAGAAACTCTTTAAAAACAGAGGATGGATTTCTGTGACACTCAAAAATATGTGGTCACAAATAATTTTGATGATGGGAGCATGTTTTGTATTGTGTTTAGGTGTTGTTTCGCCCAGGTTCCTACTTTAGTGAAGGAACTCACTCCCCCGTTCCTTCAGAAGAAATTTGGGATGAAAAGCAGTTGGTTCGTGTCTGCTCCTTCTCCACATTACTTGTGTTTTTCAGGTTTGTAATGTTTTGGAAAGTACTTGTAGTCGAATATTTTCACATGTAAAACACAAGAACGAGAAAAATAGTTGCGTTATTTAACGGACTTGTGTTAACAAGCTTAAACGAGGTCGTCAACGAGCTCGCACCGCGCTGCTCGTAGCTAACGTTAACTTCATTGAACACCATTAGTAGTTTGAAGTTTGAAGTTTGAAGTTTATTGAACATATGCATATATACACGTATAATTATATAAACACATAAAGTTAAAAGTAAAAAAATAAAATAAATAATAAAATAAAAGAAACATCCAATAAATATCTATGTATATGTTCAAGGGAGTAGGAAGAAGTTGAAAACTTATCCAGTCCTACCCCTTATTCTTCATATCCTATCACTTATTTATAATAAATTACATTTTTAATAAAAGAAAATATAATGCTACTCGTATAAAAAAATAAAATAAATAGAAAAATAAAAATACACAATAGTAACACACATATATACAAATTTCATTACACTCATATTAATACATCAAAGACAAATAAGTAAATGAATAAATCATTTCTACAATCTTCTTAACTCATATCTGATTTAAATAATAATATTGAACTTTACTTTTAAACATTCTTTTAAATTCAACAAGTGAATTACATCTTTTCAGTTCAGTTCCCAAGTTATTCCACAAATTAACTCCTTTAACGGAGACACACCTTTGCTTAATATTTGTTCTTGTTTTGGGTTTTTTGTATACACTTGTACCCCTTATCTCATAAGGACAGTTTCTAATTTCAAACAACTTTTGAGTACTGTGGCAGAGTAGATTATTGTATACTTTATACATTATTTGTGCTATTTTAAACTCAACCAAGTCATAAAATTTCATTGTATTTAATTTAATAAATAGTGGATGTGTTGATTCTGTAGTAGCATTGTTAAAGTGCGCTAGAGCTCCCAACATGATTATTTTTCATACTGGTTATGTTAATATGTAGATTTAATGTGTCAACATGCAAAGGTTGCAACTGGTGAATATGTTTTGTTTAAAGCATTTTGTGAATTATATATGCTTAAGTGATTTGATTATTTGTTGTAATAAAGAGAGGAAATTTGAGATGAAAAGCAGTTGGTTCGTGTCTTCACTCCTTCTCCACATTACTTGTGTTTTTCAGGCGTTTAGACTCCAAAACAAAAAATCTCTGTTATCCGGGAATTCATAGGCTTTGGAACCCGTAACAAGTCCCGCATTTGAACGATCTGTCTAAGAGCAATGAAGATATAATGAGAAGTGACAAACAGCAACAGAGGCAAACATTAGCTGATCCTCATCACAGACACGCTCACAGAAAATTTTCATGAAACTTCAGAGGTCTGATTAAAACCATGGGCATCAATCTTTCAAAAATCAGTAATCATTTGACTTCCTAATTTAAGCTTTGGTTCCTTGACTGTCTCCAGTGGCAATCCTACCTTTAATGGTGCCCTGTGACTCACCTTTGCGCTCATCAGGCGAATGCGGAAGTGATTTGTGTATCTAGTCCATTCGGGTTCGGCAGGATCAATCTAGAAATATGGACAATATTAGACAGTTGGACTTTATTTGTCTAGTTTGAGATTTCTCTAGTTTCATTTCCTTCATTCATTTAGAAGTGTATGAAAATGAGCAATTATTAGACAGTATGCCTCATAACTAGGGGAAGTATTTTTAGCCTAGCTGCTAGAATAGCGCCGCCTCTTTCGCAACTGTTTAAAAACAAACTGAATTTCCTAGCCTCAAACGTAATTCATGAATGATTTATATTAATGTTGTGAGGATAAATGGATCTGCTAATGGATGG
Source organism: Festucalex cinctus (assembly GCF_051991245.1). Lineage (NCBI taxonomy): Eukaryota > Metazoa > Chordata > Actinopteri > Syngnathiformes > Syngnathidae > Festucalex > Festucalex cinctus. The sequence continues at coordinate 5,909,107 of NC_135421.1, read as the reverse complement.
ATGGACGTAGCAACCAAAAAAAAGTCGAAACACCATTCAGCACAAAAGTGAACAGAACAGTCAGCCTACCAATAGAACAGAGGGTATGTTGTCATCGGTCCCAGATACCGGCGAATTGCAATCCAAGCAGACAGAGGATCTATTCCTTAACAAACCAATTTCTCCTTTTAATTCAATTACTACATTCACACACTCAACCATGTCGAGCTCTAGCGGAGAAGCATAATGATTGACAGGCTGTCACTGCTCCTTCACTCAGACCGAGTCGGGGAATAAAAGTTGTGACGTGCACCAGTGCCTTGTTTGTAATGTAGACCAATGTAATAATGTATTAAATACTGTAAATACTAGGGGTGTTAAAAAAAAATCGATTCGGCGATATATCGCGATACTACATCGCGCGATTCTCGAATCGATTCAATAAAAAAAATCGTTTTTTTTTTTTTTTTTTAAGAGCTCAGAATTGTTCATTCGGTAGTCTTACCGATTTAACGTCTTATCATCATTGCCTTTTTTCTTTCTTTTTTTGTGTGTGTGTGAATCGATTTTTAAACTTCCATTTTTAATGGAAAAATATTCAACAAAACGTCTGACTTCGGGTTAGGATTCACACCTTGAGCATGGAAGAATGTTATATGAACGGAACATTAAGCCTTAATATTTTATTTTAATGCTGTTCAAACATGAAACAGATTACAACCTCTATAAGACTGAAATTTCAGATAAATAAATAATACATTTTCATATAAATCTTACACTCTACAAGCTTACTGATTAGTATTTTCTAAATTTGAATGAAAAAAAATCGCAACAATCGACTTATAAATTCGTATCGGGATTAATCGGTATCGAATCTAATCGTGACCTGTGAATCGTGATACGAATCGAATCGTCAGGTACTAGGCAATTCACACCCCTAGTAAATACTAATGTAATGTTTTGATCGCTTGTCGATGTTGTCTATTTCATACAACGCTGGACACGCCGTGTCTTTGATGCGTCAAATATTAATAGTCTGTCTGCATACGTCGCAAATATCACTACACATGTTCACGTATGCTCTGTTAAACAGGATGACATTAACATAAAAATGAGCTATGAAATATGAAACTTGAAGATGAAACGTGATCACGATGATCTTCCACAAGCATGTCATCCCGACACTCCGCCCCAAAATGCAAACAGGCTGTATATTGGCTTGTAAATACAATAGTGTAGTGTCCCTCGTGTATTAAGCTACTTAGGGTGGGGTGGTGGGACAAAACAAAATGAAAAACTATTAAACCATCACATTTTCATTTTTTTTTCATGTGACCAAAAGCATTTGAAATATCACATACATGATAAGTTATCAATAAAGCACTTATCAAAGGCCACAACCAAATAAATAAATGTAAATAATCTTTTAATTGACACAAAATTATTGAATCAAATTTCCCACTGTAGTAATATGACCTAATTTAAGCAAGAAAATATCACAAGGAGCAACAACAAAACAAGCAAACTTTGGCTGATGCCTCAGAATATGAATTGTTAGCTGAATGTGATCTTCAAAGTTGAGGCTGACTTCATCTCTTGAGAGGTCAAACTTCCAAAACATTTAAAGGGTTAAAATCTCAGATGATGGCATTGCTATTGGAATTGACTTTCCACTGATATCTTAACAGTTCCTGAAAATGTCAGGTTCATATCGTTTTCCTAAGGTCCTGGTTGCTATGGACATTTGAAAAATGCAAGTACCAAAACTGTAAACCCCTTTTTCTCAAAACTAGGGATTTCAACCTTGGAAGGTTGAAATCCCTAGTTTAATGTTGGAACTGTTGGAACTTGTCAATTTTTTAGGTAAATCCATTACATATCATTTTTAAGGGAATTAAGTGCAGAATTCTAATATATCAATATCTCAATTTTGAATTTTTGACACGAGGACCCTTTTGCCAGAGCCACATACATACATACACACACACATACATACATACATACATACATACATACATACATACATACATACATACATACATACATACATACATACATACGCACACACATCCTTGTATATATAATCTTTGTGAGGACATCCATTGACATAATGCATTTCCTAGACCCTTACCCTAACCCCAACCATCAAAAATGATTGCCTAACCCTAACCCCAATTCAAACCTAAACACTAAAACCAAGTCTTGACCTTCAAAAAGAGGTCTTGCAAAGTGAGGACCGGCCAAAATGTCCTCACTTCACAAAAATGTCCTCATTCTGTTGGATAAAGACGTATTTTGGTCCTCACTATGTATTATGTACAAGAACGCACCCCCACCCCCACACACTCACACACAACTAAATAGGATCATCTGTGTGTCATGTTGCACTCCAGCACTATTCAGATTAACAGCTGTACTTGCGTTGAAAAGCCTTTTGTCGTCAAGCCTATTTAATTGACAGCTGTTGCTAAAAGACTCAAGTTCTATCAATTGCTTTTTCTTTTCTTTTTATTTCTTTTATCACCAACATGCATTTTGTTCAACATGCTCTAACACTTGGGTGACTTAAGGGATCAGGTAAATACGTATCACTTACTCAAGCCCTCTGAAAATGTATGTCCTCCATTAGTGTATTAATGGGAATCTAAGAGGGACATTAGTGTAGCCACATATCTCTAACTTTTATGAAGTGATGGTCATTTGCATGTCTACCCTCGGCAGGTCCGATCCGTTTTTAATTTAATTTTGACCTTTCCATAAATTCAGACCATTTCCCAGGCTCGGCTATAGAAGAGATTATTGGAGTATTTCAAATTGAAAAGAGCATCCAGAGTGAACTGAAGACGTATTATTTTTTTTTAAACATAGATAGCCAAGAGATATATAGTGAAAGAGGCATAAAAGGAATCCTTCATGCCTCATTATGAGGAAAAAATTGAACTGCTGACAGCCCCATCAGTGATCCCATGAACTGGTGAATATAGTACCTTTCTTCCATGAAATTATGTTGAGATTAAAAAGGGGATTGTTCAGTTGTCACCTTTTGTAATGAAGTAAAGCCACATGGGAAATTGTCAGGCTCTCTTTCCGGCAGCACTTAAGTAATTTGAGAAAGTCAGCCTTGAGGAGGTCCTTTAACAAGATCTCTCAGATCACCATGGAGATCTGTGAAGGCAGCTGCCTTAAAGTGAATACGTCATCTGATGATCAACTGACAAACATTCACAGAACCTCATTAAAAAGTATTACTCAAACTCAACCTCTCAGAAAGCACAGCAAAAGATTTGTATTGCATCACTTGTGCATGGCAATCAAAAGGAAGTAATTGTTTAATTGTGCTCTGTTGTTGCAGTAGAATGGAGACTTGGTATAAAATGTGTTTGGATGCCACTGTCCTCCTGCAGCAGCTGGCACTGAAAAGCGCTATGTGTTTGTCAGCTGGCACTCAAGAGAGGCACACAAGCACAGGCATGCACATGTGAAAACTCTTTGTTGTGTTTGATTTAGTCTTCCTGCACGGCTGCATCTTGATTTCTTTCCACACAAGAGGAAATATCCTCTATCCAAATTAGAGGACAAATGAGAGGGGAGACGAATGGAAATGAGGAAAAAGGAAGCAGAAAAGGGGAAGTAATCTCCTCTTTAATGTGAAAAAATAAGACATTTTCCAAACATCCAGAATGAGGGATGGATTTGATTTGCAATTAAACCCACTGGATTATTAATTTGTGTTTGAAGTTGATTGGTTTCCGGGAGTGTGGTGGGGCAGAAAGTTAATGAGGGGGTCTGATTCCCGGCGACCTAACAGACAAGCAACATATGACCTGTCAACCCTGGATGAGACTCATATGCATCAATCATGCAAGCCCTCCTTGTCAGACATTCAACACCAGATGTTGCTTCCTGTTGACTCCATCTCTTCAGGAACCTTTGACCCAACCATCACAGCAATAGATGACAAAGAAAAGCATGGGATGTTAAACATAGTCAGATGCCAAAGGAGACGTGTCATCTTGAATGTACACAGGCACATATACTGTAGTAAGTACAAACTCAATAACTAACGTGAGAAATCTCAACACTGTCAAATAAAAGTGAACGCACCAACATTTCCAAAGACCTTTTAAACCTTTTTATAAAGCAGCTGCGTCTTTGACCTGACCCGTAAAAACTCCATAATGCAATAAGCTAGAGATCACTTCTGATGGGAGAGCTAATGTTATCCCCTTAGTCCAGCAGATGATTTAAAAGGGAGATTGGATTACTTGGACCAGGTAATTAGCTAACGTGTGAAAGCTGTGAAAGGGGGGACAAGTGGTGTAACTAAAAAGCAAATTATGTGGGCAGAAACTCTCACTGTGTGTGTGCGTATGTGTATGTTTTTAAGTATATACTGCTTGTATGTGATAAGTCTATATTTATGTACTTCAAGTAAATGGCAAAGTGCAAGACATTAGCGTGCAAGCTAATCGATTATGACATTAAGCAACTCATCCAGCACCGAGCACGGCTGTAATTTCCAACTGCATTCAAGCATCATGTTTTAATGGCTTCACGTGACTGTACTGTCAGTGGCTAGTCATTATTTGATGTCTTCTTTCATGTTTCATTACATTTTTAACTACATGCAAAACGTCCTCTGCTGCCTTTTGGTTAATATGCAAGCAATTGGTCACAAAACCTTCCATTTGTTCTGCCACATTTCTGACAAGGAGCGGTGAATATTACAAAGATGACATATACAATATCAGCATAACATCTTCAGGAGGAAACAAATAGATGTATTCAGTAATCACTAGTCAGTGCAAGGTTTACTGCAACTTCCCTGTCTTTAATGATAGGCAGGGTATGGAGTTAGAATCATGCCAAAACCCCGTAAACACAAAAATGTGATCTACGTGCACAAAACCTGATCCACGTGCACAAAACGTGATCTACGTACACAAAACCTGATCTACGTTACACAAAACGTGTGTTCTACGTACACAAAACCTGATCTACGTACACAAAACCTGATCCACGTACACAAAACCTGATCTACGTACACAAAACCTGATCCACGCACACAAAACCTGATCCACGTACACAAAAGCTGATCCACGTACACAAAACCTGATCTACGTACACAAAACCTGATCCACGCACACAAAACCTGATCCACGTACACAAAAGCTGATCCACGTACACAAAAGCTGATCCACGTACACAAAACCTGATCTACGTACACAAAACGTGTGTTCTACGTACACAAAACCTGATCTACGTACACAAAACGTGATCTACGTACACAAAGAAGCATATCTTCAATTACAACAACAACAAAATGTTTTGTGTACGTAAAAAGCAATTCTACATTTACGGATACAACTCACGTGACTTTTGGCAGTGATATTTTGCCGAGAAGTTTTACGTGCCGAAAACCCATGATCCACACGCGCAAAGCCAGTAAACTTTACAGCAGGGGGCGCTGTTGAATCAGCGCTGTATTGAGACAGTGTTTGGCAAATCGTTGAAGAACTACTACGCTGTGATTGGCCAACTGCAGGTCACATGACATATGGACGCCTTGTCGTTACCGTAGTGTTGGTGCAATTGATGTTTCTATTGTTGTTATCACTTACATATTGCAATTGTGCCGTGTTACTCAGCATGGCGTTGTTCACAATTACAACCAGGCAGTGGCGTTATGATGCAGGATTAGATTTAGGGTTAAATAAAGTAAGTAAAATACCAGGTTTTGATGTAGGTGGGACTGCACAATGCAGCTTTCTACCTCGTCAAATAAGTAGTGTGCCGTGTTACTTTTTTTTTTTTTTTTTTTAAGACTTTAGATTAATGAAGTGTTTGTTTGTGAACGCCATAAACGGCCAATGCAACACGTTACGTAATCGCAGAGGCATAGTAATGACAAGGCTATTTACTGTAAATTTGCAACAGTTGGTTCAATAAAGCATCTAAAAAAATTAATGCAGTGGCGTTATGATGCAGGATTAGATTTAGGGTTAAATAAAGTAAGTAAAATACCACGTTTTGATGTAGGTGGGACTGCACACTGCAGCTTTCTACCTCGTCAAATGAGTGGTGTGCCGTGTTACTTTTTTTTTTTTTTTTTAAAGACTTTAGATTAATGAAGTGTTTGTTTGTGAACGCCATAAACGGCCAATGCACCACGTTACGTAATCGCAGAGGCATAGTAATGACAAGGCTATTTACTGTAAATTTGCAACAGTAAAAAAATTTTTTTTTTTAAAGTAACGACAAGGCGTCCATATGTCATGTGACCTGCAGTTGGCCAATCACAGCGTAGTAGTTCTTCAACGAGTTGGCCAAACGCTCTCTCAATACGGCGCCCCCTGCTGTAAAGGTCACTGGCTTTGCACGTGTGGAGCATGCGTTTTCGGCACGTAAAACTGCTCGGCAGAATATCACTGCCAAAAGTCACGTGAGTTGTATCCGTAAATGTAGAATTGCTTTTTAGATACGCAAAACATTTTGTTGTTGTTGTAATTGAAGATATGCTCCTTCGTGTACGTAGATCACATTTTGTGTACGTAGAGCACACGTTTTGTGTACGTAGATCAGGTTTTGTGTACGTGGATCACGTTTTGTGTACGTAGATCACATTTTGTGTACGGAGATCACGTTTTTTGTGTTTATGGGGTTTTGGCATGATTCTAACTCCATAGCAGGGTCTGTCGTTTTCACTCAAGAAAATGCACTTTTTAAATACAGGATGTACACACTTTAACTCTTTCTCAGTCTAAACATCTGGGCTTATGTTAATGTTTGGTGGTGATTTTTTTCCCCAACTAAAAAGTGCATTTTCCTGAGTGAAAACAACAGACCCTGTCTTTAATTAAGGTGTTGAAATCAGAAGTAAAAACCGTATATAAACTAAACAAAATAAAGTTGGGACTTGTGTGATACCTAAAAACAGAATACAGTTATTTGCAAATCTTTTCAACCTGTATTCAATCAAATATGTTACAAAGACCAGACATTCAATGTTCAAACTGATAAGCTTTATTTATTTATATTGCAGAAATTCACTCATTTTGAATTTGATGCCTACAACATGTTCCAAAAAAGCTGAGAACAGGGGGCATGTTTACGACTGTGTTACATCGCTTTCAATTCATCAACAATAAGTGTTAATAATAAGTGTAAATTGAGAACAGTAATTGTTGAAACTTGGTTGAAACTTTTGGGGCGGCGTGGCTCAGTATGAGGGTTGTGGGTTCGATCAATTGTCACTGTGACCATGTCGAAGTATCCTTGAGCAAGATACTGAACCCCCAGTTGCTCCTGATGCTCCGTCATCAGTAGGTGATTGAGTAGTCAAATGTAAAGCACTTTGAGTGCCTTGTAAGGAGGAAAAGCGCTATATAAATGAAGTAACATTTACCATTTTGAACTTTGCGCTCTTAGCAATCTGGATGGTCATTTTCCTCTTTGGGCCAGAGGACAAGATCTTGATTATTTCATTTGTTTATTTTTACATTTTTATATGGGACAGAACATATTAATGAACATTTACAAATGTAAATATGTATTGGATTATAGCCGTTTGACTAATCCTTTGTCCCATTGGCAGTAAGGTGAGGAGAGAATTAAAAGCAGTAGAGTAAAAGCATAATACATTTAAAAAAATATAAAATACATACATACAAATACACTATTGCCATCACCTTAACTTAATTGCATTATATTTCTATAACAAAACAGAGATAGTCAAACACTAGATGATTACATTACAGACAGCTGGAAAACTGCTTTCAGTCAATGTTATGATGAAAAATCTTATTTACAGGTAACCATGCATGCTCTAAGATACTTGGAAAATAATGCTACATTTGGCAGTTCCTGTATTGTGCTCTGTACACGGTTGCATGTTTGTGATGAACGATAGAAGAGGCTAGCTTGACCAAAAATGATTTTCCTAAGTCTCCACTAGAGCCAGCTCTGGTTGATCTATTAGAGTTCCTCTACACAAACTTTAGTAATGGTGGTGGAGCTTTACCATGAATAATTTTTGTAAACTAGGACACAATCATTATGTTTTACAATTCAAAGGGCCATACTTTTTCAGTGATATGACAGTGATATGTTGGGGGTGTTTGTCGAGTACTTTTAGGGCTTGTTTGTAGACAGTTTCTATAGATTGTAATATTGTTACACAAGATGTTGTCCAGTTTAATTTGCAGTATAGCATATGTGATACAATCATTGAATCAATGTATAGCTTATCTAAAATTTGACAAGTTAAACTTCATTCTGTTCACAATCTTTTTTTTACCTGTTGTTTAAAATTAAGCTGCGGGTCAAGAATGTGTCATGGTTTGGGTTGGGTCTTGAGTTTTGTTGAGGTTCTGGTTTTGAGTTTGTCATGTTCCTTTACGTTTCTGTTTCTGCTTTCCAGTTTGTCTCCCCTAGTCTCGTTATTGTTAACCTTGTCCACCTGCGTGTGTCTTCCCTTCCCAGTGTATCTACCAATCAGCTTCTCCTGCCACTTGTGTCTTGCCCAGCTGTGTCTAGTCATTGTCAATTAGTGTGTGTATTTAGTCACTTGTTTTCATTTCAGTTCTGGTCGGTTCATTGTTCTTCTTTTCCCACGTCCATGCTGCCATTGTTCCGCCTTGTCTTGTATCGTTTTCCCCTTCTGGATCTTTTTGTTTTTTCTTAGTTACCAAGTACCCTGTTTGCCCTTTTGTTTTGTTTTGTTTGATTAAATTACATTTCTTGAGCACCTCTGCCTCGTTTGCCTCCTGCACTTGGGTCCTCCACCACACCGACACCTGACAGAATGACTCCTACGTATTTAAAATTTTGTACTACATAAATTTTCTTGTTTTGGACAACACCAGGATTGCTCACATCACTCACCCTTTTTGTAAAATACTTAAATACTTCTACACAGTCTTTGCTAAATTAAAATGTAATTGAGAGCTCTCAAGCCATTTATACACAAAACTCACAGCAGTTCTCAGCTCCTTCAAAAAGAAAAAAAACATTTTCTCCTTTAATAATGATTAGACGTTTAATAATGATTAGTAAAATTCCGATGAATGGAATGCGATCTTTCATCTAGTAGCCACATTGTATATGTAGTAAAGGCAAACAATATTCTTTTTGCCTTGAAAGATGAGTTAAAATGCTCAAAAGTGGCTGGCACTGTGGATTTTTTTGTTTTGTTTTTATAACGTGGCAGTCCAAAGAGTTTAAATGTGGACTCGTCAGACCACAGCACACTATTCCACTTTGTGTGACCCATCTCAGACTGGACTGCGCATTGCACGTCCTCTTCTTTGCCAAGTCACTTGAATAATCCCTGGACGAGCCCCCAGTGTTACATTTTTGGGTGTTGTCAATCTAGCAATTTGTCCTCAGCTCCGAACCATCATCGGAGGCGAGCTGTCTGCAGTTGTATTTGGCTTGTTCAACTGGTAAGGCACCTGGGGCCTCATACGATCAAAATTAGGCCAAAACTCTACGTCCGAATATTTCTGCGCCAAAGGGTGGTATTTATAGAAAAAAGTTTGAACGTGAAACTTTACGCACCACTACGTAAAGTCTGGACCTACCGTACGTAAACATAAACGGCCGTCTTGTCATTGATCACCTATCTTGACAAAGCCTCATGCAACAAGTCACATTAATGACAACTATAGAATAATTTTGTAATATACTTGATACTTTTGGTCTCTCACAACATGTAAAAGGTCCAACACACAATCAAGGTCACATTCTTGATCTCGTCATCTCTAAAGCTGTTGACATTTTATCTGTTGAGGTGAAAGATCTGGCTATTTCAGATCATTCCTGTGTGTTTTTTGAATTACAAACAATCCCAGAAGTTCAAACAACTACTGTGTCAATTATAAAAAAGGTACATAAATGAGAATACAAGCAACATGTTAATGGAATTTATGGCTGCATCACCAACTGTAAATGCAGAGACCGTTGATGAACTTCTGGATGAATTCACCTCAAAAATCTTGAATGTTTTGGATGCTGTTGCGCCTATTAAAACTAAGACCTAAGAACTAAAACACCTTGGAGGTGTGCTACCAACATAATGACTTTGAAATCTAAATGCAGAAAAGCAGAGCGAAAGTGGAGAAAAACTAAGCTCCAAGTTCATTTTGACCTGTACAGACAATGTCTTTGTCATTTTAACCAAGAGTTAGTAATAGCTAGACAACAACACTTTTCTGAAATCATTAATAGGAACCTCAACAATACACGCACTCTATTTGCCGTGGTTGACAAACTCACAAATACCCCAAATCAAACAGTGCCAGAACTCCTCTCAACAGATAAATGCAATGAATTTGCCTGCTACTTTAGTGAAAAAGTACAAGCCATCAGGTCAAACATAGTTACAAACCAGCAAAATAACAAAATGATGCAGCACTTAAAATCACCTAGGAATAATTTAATTACCATGACAGAATTTGACTCAGTGGATCAAAATACTGTAGTAGACTTGGTACAGCAATTGAAACCTTCCACCAGCTGTCTTGACTCAATACCATCTGGCTTTTTCAAAACCATTGTGAAATCTGTTCTGATCGATTTACAACAAATAATTAATTGCTCACTTCAATAAGGTGAGCTTCCTAAATCTCTGAAAGTAGCCGCCGTCAAGCCCATTCTAAAAAAAGAGAACACTGGATGTCTCCCTGCTAGCAAATTATAGACCAATCGCAAACCTTCCCTTCGTAACTAAAATAGTTGAAAAAGTGGTTTTTAATCAACTCAGCAATTTCTTGAGCTTAAACGGACTTTTGGATAAATTCCAGTCAGGTTTCCGACCTCATCACAGTACAGAAACAGCTCTGATTAAAGTACTGAACGATATAAGAGCACTGATGCAGGGAAGGTATCAGTGCTCGTCTTGTTGGACCTCAGTGCAGCATTTGACACGATTGATCATAATATACTGTTAGACAGGCTGGAAACTTGGGTGGGGTTAAATGGAACAGTCCTTAAATGGTTCAGGTCCTACTTGCAGGAAAGGAGTTACTTTGTGACTATTGGAAATTTTGAATCTGATCGAAAGGCCATGGCATGTGGGGTCCCTCAAGGGTCAGTCCTTGGACCCCTGTTGTTCAGTCTGTATATGTTACCTTTGGGTCAAATGCTTCAGAACGCCGATGTTGACTATCATAGTTATGCAGATGACACACAACTGTATTTATCAATGTCCCCAAATGACAGCAGTTCTATTAACATATTGTGTCATTCTCTAGAGCAAATTAACAACTGGATGAACCAAAATTTCCTTCAGCTAAACGAAAACAAAACGGAGCTCATTGTTTTCGGCAATAAAGAAAGGAGCAGACAACGGGGGGCAGAGCTACCCCCGCCCGACCACGGGGGACGGCGTCAAGAAAATTGACTAATTAGCATGCAGTAACACCAAGTGTTGATGCTTAGTGCCCACTAGAAATAAATCTTAAGGAGTTAGTGAGTATAGTGTCGTATAGTGTGGTATGCTCGAGCCCACTAGCAGCAACTAGGTTCCTGACTATATAAAAATAAAAACAATCAGATACAAAATACCAAATACAGAAGCAGCGAAAACAGAAGTTGTAACAATGTGGTGGCTCTCGTTAACAGGCAGAATCTAGGCAGGATTAAGTTGCCAAATTAAGATTAAAATATTCTATGTACATAGACCATATTTGTTTAAATATTGATACTTGATTTTTATTTAAGGCAGAGATTTTTTCCATTGAGCTATAATTTATTAGTAAGTTTAACCAGTGGTCGATATTTAGAGATTGTTTATTTTTCCAATTGACAAGGATTATTTTTTTAGCAATAGTAAGGGCTATAAATATAGATTGAGATTGTTTACATGGTAGCTCAGTTATTGTTAAGTCACCTAGTAAACTCAATCTTGGAGATAAAGGAAGCCTACAGTTTAATATATCAGCGAGCTTTTCCAAGATTTTAGTCCAGAAATGCAGCACTGGAGTACATGACCATAAAGCATGAAGATAAGTATCGGCAGTATTTTGTGAGCACTGGAGACAAATGTCGGAGTCAGAGAGTCCCATTTTTTTCATCATATATTGTGTAATATATGTTCTATGAAGTATCTTATATTGGATAAGTTGCAAATTTGTCTGTTTGGTCATTTTAAATACATTTTCACAGATTTGTGTTACGACTCGACAGAGTCGATGAAAAAAACAGATCCCAGAAACGCAGGCTCAGAGGAGGAAAAATACAATCTCGATTTATTTTTGACAAACCGAAGAAGCAAAGCTTGCTCGCAGGCAAGACTACGAGAATTACACAAAACACTTGCAAAAGGCAAGGAGCACTAAGGTAACTGAAAACACTTGCAAAAGGCAAGGAGCACTAACGTAACAAAACACACTTGCAAAAGGCAAGGAACACTAACGTAACAAAAAACACTTGCAAAAGGCAAGGACCGAATAGAAAACACAAAGCACTTGCCACCGGCAAGGACTACACGAAATATTTACACGATATCAATCAAACACGGAAAGACAACAAAAGGCGACGCGGATACACACACGTGAATACAAAACTAAACCTCGGACGACAGCAGATTCAAAACTTTACCAACAGGAAAACGCAGAGAACACTTGGACACAATGGTGAGCAAATAATAATCCGACAGCGGGCAGTGCTGCTCGGAGTCCTTTTAAAGTCTTGATTGCAAATGTGTAGCAGGTGTGGCGCTGGGGAACGCCCCCCTCGTTACTGGCACTGAAACATAAGAGCACAACGGGGCTGAGAACCGAACCATGACAATTTGGGTCCAAAAGTCTGGTTCCGGAACTATAGACAAGTCTTTTCCCATTTTAAAGTCGGTAAATACGTTTTATTTGTGTATAAAAATAACTTATATATTTTTGATATTTTCTTTATTGTTGTTGGAGAAAGCTTTATAATATCTTTAGCTAAGACAGGCAGTTGGAGCGTATCCTGAAGTGTTAGGATTTGTTTCTTAACCATATTTTTAACTTGCAGATAATGTAAGAAATTTCCGTTATTTTATTTCATTTTTTTTTACCAAGTTTGTATACGATATAAACTTATTATCTGAGAAAAGATGATGAAGGTGTGTAATTCCTTTATGCTCCCATAAGCTTAAATGGAACGACTGATTATTAAGTTGAAAGTCGGGGTTATGCCAAATGGGAGAGAGCCCACAGGGCGCCAATTGGGAGTTTGTAATTTCTAATGCCTTCCACCAGGCAGTCAGGGTGGCGGCTATCAGCTTACATCCTACCTGTGGTGCATACCCACTAACAACGTTGATCATCACACCTTCGATTCCCAACTTCAGGCTCATGACCCTATCTGACACTCTTTTTTTACCTCCAGGACGTTCTTAACAAACTCCTCCTTCACGATAATTCCTACTCCATTTCTCTTCCTATTTAACCCATGATAAAACAATTTGAAACCAGCTCCTAAACTTCTAGCTTTGCTCCCTTTCCACCTGGTCTCCTGAACACACAGTATGTCCACCTTCCTCCTCTGCATCATGTCAACCAGCTCTCTACCTTTTCCTGTCATACTCCCAACATTCAAAGTCCCTACTCTAAGTCCTAGACTAGTGGTGTTCCTCTTCTCTTTCTTCCTACGAACACACCTTCCTCCTCTCCTTCTTCGACCAACAGTAGTCCAATTTCCACCGGCACCCTGTAGGTCAACAGCACCGATGGCGGTCGTTGTTAACCCGGGCCCCGACCTATCCGGTATCGAAGTCATATATTTGATTCGCATGTTTGTTTTGGCCAAAGTTTTACGTCGGATGCCCTTCCTGACACAACCTTCTGTATTTATCCGGGCTTGGGACCGGCACAAGAAGACACTGGCTTGTGCCCCCTCGTGGCTACATTTTTAAACTTCCTTATGTTAAATGTTTTAAAGTTTGTTGAATAATGTTTTAAGATTGTTATTGTATGTTATTTTTAGTAAATTTTGTAACCTATTTTCATTTATTTTTCTTCCTCTGAATGTTAACTACTGTTTCTTCATGCTTATGTGTTGTCTTTCCTTGTGTAAAGCACATTGAGTTGCCTTGTGTATGAAATGTGCTATACAAATAAACTTGCCTTGCCTTGCCTTGCCTTGCCTTGTCTTGCCTTATGTGGACACATACTGCACGCATTACATCATCGCGCCGCGCAACAATATGCGTCTATCGTAACTTCACCCGCCCACCGTGCAATTGCCATTAAAGGCTAAATAAAACTACAGTATATTGAGACAAGACAATAAGGATAAATTAAAAAAAAATAGCTAGAAAAATGCAGTCTTGCTGCATCTTTGCTGCGTAGATAGGGTTTTGTCATGCAAGTACAAGAAAGAAATGCGCGCGTCAGTCATAAACATTTACAATGCGATCCACGCAACCGTGATTCTGGATGAAGATCCATAAGCAACACATTGGGAATATTAACAATAATAGGGCGGCATACATTGATCACCTAATTTTGAGACAATTTAGTAAGTCTGAGTAAAGACCAAAGTCTAAGCGGTTAAGAAAATGGATGGATGGATTATTTTTTATTATACTATTATTTTTTTTCTTCTTAAAAAACAAAACAAAACAAAAACTGTGCGCCCTGCGACGGAATTACCGAAACTCGTTCTGCTTACTTTTATGACCTTCCTTGACTCAACCCCTTCAATGAGGGTTTCAATGTGCATCCTCTTTTTTTTTTCTTCTTCTTTTTCTACTGTTCACGCAAAAATGTACATCATGGTGAATTTAGCCTTCTTTCTTGTCTTTCATTGACCGTCCAAATTGTTTTGATTTGGTGTTGCCAACACGTGCTACTTATTAATACGCAGATGAGTTGATTTCCATGACCAAATATGGGATGAAATAGGCGGACTTGGGGCGGGAACGGTGTGGAATCTGCTGCGCACACCGGTTGGGATCGTGTGGCATTTATAAAGGGAATTTGCGTGCAGATATGCGTATGTGTGTTTACACATGGTTTTATAAATCTCAATTTTATGAGTTATGTGAGTTTTGAGTTTCGTTCGTACGTACTTTTCTGCGCAGGTTTTCACGCACAGTTTTATAAATGAGGCACCTGGTCTGGTGACTTCACCAACAGCTGTGAAAGACAGACAAATGAAGATTAAGTATTGCTTATTCAACCAGTTTCCTGTTGCACTCTCATTTTGTAACAAAACAATTTATTGCTTGTAGCTGAGCGCACTTGCTCCCCACTCCTCACCATTTACCTTTTCTTCCATTTTTTTATTTTATTTAATTTTTTCACTCGTTCCACGTCAAACAAGCTGTAGGTCACAACAGCTGGCTTACCCCGGGTTTTCACCGGTTGCGGTTGCGGTGCGGTTGCGGTGCGGTCCGGCGACGCAAGCAATTAGATTCCATTCATTCGAATGGTGCAGTTTACACCGCTTGCGGGTGCGTTGCGTGTCGATTGCGTCTCAGCTGCGGCGTGCCGCAAGCCTTCCGCAAGGATAGACCTATTTTCTATTTTTGCCGGACGCCGCAGCGGTAGGCCTCCGGCAAATGGCAAGCTAGCACAAAACACATCGAGCGGGACAGGAAGACCGAGGCAGTTTCAAAATAAATTTCCGGTTACCTTTCAGAATAAAACACTCGCCAGCTCCTATTTCGCAAGTTTTTCAGCAAAACGTGACGTGGGCGTCGCCGGGCCATGTGCTCATTCACGGTTTAGACACCAGCGAACATGGACGAGGAGAGGTTTATATTGGAGGTGGAAAACCACAAAATAATATATGACACGGCACATCCTTTTTATAAGGACTGTAATGTATTGTGAGTTTGATGTTCGCGATTGCTTGTTGTGCCCGTCTCGCTTGCCGTACTGAGCGGCAGCCGGACGGGGAAGACAGAAATAAAGAGTGGACCCGCACTGACCCGACTCTCGTTATTAATATACTTTACAAGGACAACCAAAAAAAGGATGCTGCATGGAATCTCATAGCAGAAGAAGAAGAAAAGGTTAAATCAAAAGAAGTCCACCTCTCGTTGTGAAATGCCACATGATCGCGCGCGCGCGGTCCCGCGAGACACGTTGGGAAGTGGGCGGCGACGGAGCTGCAGCTGCAGCTGTGCGGAGCCGGTGTGGATTGACAAAAAAATTGACCCGTCCGGAGCACGCAGTCAAGACGCACCGCACCGCAACCGCACCGCAACCGCATCCGGTGAAAACCCGGGGTTAGGTTATGTCAGCAACATTTGCAAATGTACATTAAGAAACGCTGGGCTATTTGCTCACACAGTTGTTCACAAAGTTGTGAACTTCATCCCAACCTGCTCTGAACAACGGAGCCATTGGGAGTTGCTCCTTTTTATATACACTATCAAGAAACTCACCTGCTTCCAATTAGCCTGTTCAACTGTGGAATGTTCCAAACAGGTGTTTTTGGGCATTCCTCAACTTTCCAATCTTTTGTCTTTTTTGGAACGTGTACCTTTGGCAGACATCAAATTCAAAATGAGAGAATGTTTGAAAAATAAAACAAAACAACGTTAATCATTAGAAACAAATATATTGCCTTTTTTTTGTGAATTCAATTATATGTTGAAAATGATTTGCAAATCATTCTATTCTGTTTTACATTTTACACAATGTCCTTTATTGGAATTGAGGTTTGTATAAAAATGTTTTGTGATACACAGCTGTGATTAATATAAGATTGGTTATTTAAAATGATATATACTTTTTTTTTTTTTTTTTTTCAATGGGGTGGGGGCATGGTGATCAGCACAGAGACAGACTGATCAGCGAATAAGAAAGATTAGTTTATCCTTTGATATTTACACAATGTTGCAAGTGGCTGAGAGAGGAGCCAAGAGAATGCATATTAAACGTGCCTTTTTCTGTATTGATTGGCTTATAACACATTTATTGCATTTGCTGCTGTCAATTAAATAATTTGTATTTAGCTTAAAGTGTTGCAAAAAGATCCTGCTGGGAAAAAAATGAGTTTTTAAGACTTCATTATTTTGGTGCTGGGATATTGTGACAGTTTTGGAGTTTGACATTTACTGTACAGTAGTAGGATTTGAGTAAAAACAACTAATGTAATTGATTCGGAACAGACATTTTTTGAAAAACGTTTGTAAATATTTAAATGAAAACTATTGATGGTCCTTACATGCATAAGATAATGCTAAGCATTTTCCACATACTGCAGCTTATCTATCTGATATATTCTTGTAAAATATTGGTTACATCACAAATTGTGTGTACGAGTGCGGAAGCTTTTCATTCAATGCAGCCTTGATATGATTTTATCCATCCATTTTCTGAACCACTTAGCCTCACTATGGTCACATGCGTGATGGAGCCTGTCCAAGTTGTCTTTGGGCAGTAGGTGAGGTGCAACCTCAACTTAGTCACTTCAAAGAAGTACAATTACTATTATATTAATATATATATGTATGTATGTATGTATGTATATATATATATATATATATATATATATATATATATATATATATATATATACATATATATATACATATATATATAATATTTAATGACCACTCAAAACTTAAGAAAGGCAATGTGACATTTACTGTATTACTAATTTACAGTATATTCATGTCTGGCTTGTCAGAGTCAATAAGTGATGGAGCATTTCTTCATAGTTCATTAGAGGTGACTTAAAAAAAAAATGGGAAAAAAAAAGCTGTTGAAGTGTGTTTTCTTCACACCCAAATTGCATTTTTAAAGTTAGCGTAGTTGAAGACTTTGGAATATATTTAGTCAACCTGTTGCAAATTAGAACCAAAGGTGTGAACCTTGCTGTCACCGTAGGGTATTTACAAAGACTTAAGGCATGACTAATGCTTCAGTTAATCTGATTTGCATAAATAAAGTACAAAATGATGCCGCCTGATATTCAGTGTGCATAATAGCAGCTTCGGGGACTGAAAACTAACATGGCAGTGTGTTTCTGCTATGCAACTTATAAGTTTGAACAGATACTGTTCTGTAGTGGATTTGTTAAAAACGGCATATTAAGGCCTGACTCTGTCCTAAAATCCGATTCGCGAATCGGGCCTCCATCAGCAAACAAATTACGGTTGGATTTTTAACTTAATATGATGTATTTCCTCAGGGAAAAAAAAAAAATCATATTTCACGGAAAATAAGTATGACCTAATGGCCTAAAAAGCAAAGTAAAAGTAAACAGAATTTATCTAACCACCAAACACACAAGGCCCATATTTTTAGGCCATCTTTGGATGGCATGTATTGTTTGAAGCCGCAGCGCTCACGAAGGTATATCAACTGCTCGTCCACGCAGACTTCTCTTCCTAGGTTGAAAATTTTTTGCAGCCGAAAGTTCCAACTGATCCAAATATTAGAAATCGGCGACAGTTTGTTGGCGTGATGATGCTGTGGTCGACTCAGCTTGTCTCAAAGCGCAACGCACTATTGATGTTGATAAATTTGCAGTTTGCCATTACCTTGGCGAAAATTGGTCGCCCGGTCTCGCTGCTCCACAGACTCTTTTGCTGCCTCATTTCTTGAGTGATATACCCCCACTAGGATCAGCAGCTCGATGTAAGCCCTCAGCTCCTGCACAGTCAGGGTACACCAATTGGTGATTGTTCTTCGCCCCTGCAGATTGCTCGTTTCTGTTATTTTTTTCGATCATCTCGTCATTGACTAACAACACAAAAGCCTAGCATTTGCGTACATGGTGGGGCCGGACGCGGGGATCGGAGGGGCGATAAAAATGTGTTGCCATTTCCTGCGACGAATGCTACATCATTTTTTTATTTTTTTTTTGAGTTCCATACCATGACTAGGGATGTAACGATATCCAAATATCACGATTCGATATTATCACGATATGAAGCTCACGATACGATAATTATCACGATATTGTGGGGAGGTTGGCGATATTTAAAAAAGATCACGATATTGTAAAAAAAAATAATAATAAAAAAAAAAAAAAAACACAATATTGTGCTTTTGTACAGCAATACATATAAACGACCTACAATCTCTACCAACACTTCATATTGGGGCACTTACTCACCTAATGCAAGCCCACATTGAGTTCCTTCACATATTGGCTCGCTACACAAGCATATTACGACGATCATCTAACGATTAGCATAGATTTTAAATATAGAAGGGCCAAAACATCCCTAATGAAAATTAAACTGTACTAAAAAAAACTATCCACCAGAAGGTGCTAGAACTGCACAAAGGGAAATCAACCTGACTTTTTTTTAACAATGTGTTGCATTTAAATATTGTAAACATGACAACGACGATATTGTGGCAGTTTTAATATCGCGATATCACGATATTGCCATTATCGTTACATCCTTAACCATGACCCGATCGTCGTGTCCCGACGGATCCTGCTCTTTTTCCGCATCCTCCTCCTCATCGGAGTCGTCCTGCTCGGAGCTGTTCTCCTCGGAGCCGTCGTCCTCCGACTCGTGGTCCTCATCGGGCTGGTATTCCGAGGAAAATTCACCAAAATCATTTTCTTTGCCTGATAATTGTTGCTATCTGCAGTCAGTAGAGTACAATGTTTAGTTCACCAAGTCATTTATCAAAATGTATGGTAAATCTGTCATAAATATTTAAAAGAAAAGCTCAAGTTAAAAGAGCCGCTTGATAGCCAAAAAGAGCAATTTCACTGAGCCGATCCAAGAAAAGAACCGAAAATCTCATCACTTGCGTAAATGTGCACCCTGGTCAATGCAGCGAAGCACAATCATTAGTTATCCTGTAGCGCCATCTGTTGACGTAGGTGTGTAAACACTCAGCACACAATTTTGCCATGCATATGTCTTTTGATGCGCAACTGAAGCAATTGATGTGGCAATAGCGGGAAATGCATTTTTACACATCAGGTTTACAACGTATCGAAATATGCTAATTAGAATGGGCGTCTATGATACCATAATGGTCAGTTTTCGTTTGTTAAAGCATTAAATATCTGAGCTCCCTGCTGCAATGGTTTTGAAGGTCAGCAGGGTGCCATTTTGAATTTCAGCACATTTTAGACACTGCTGGGAAATTTCAGCTCTCTGGTGTGTTTTTTTTTTTTTTTTCTAATGCTTTGTCTTTGATATAAACTTAAAATTTATCACATTTACCAAAATGGTAGGCGATATAATATGCGGGTTGATGTTGACAATGTATCTATTTAGTCCATATAATCATTATTGCCTCTCTGGCCCACTCACACCATAGAAACAACACTAGAGAGCACACTTATTCCAGAAAAAGCATGACAAAAAAAGATGCGTGAAGGTGGGGCAAGTGGTTGAGGGCTTGGGGTTGGCGTGGAATACAGGTTTGGAGAAAAGTAGACCTATGAACTGCAAAGTGAGAGAATGGAAAATGAGAAAGGTGTTGGTGCGAAAGAGGTTGTGTTTTCACTTCTGCCTCTGGCTTCATTCACAGCACAAATATAAAGAATTTAAGGACAAAAGGCATAGAAGGAACCAGTGGACATTATGTGTCTATTTATGTGTTTGAGAGAGAAAGAGAAAAGTGAGTGCGTGAGGGACAGCGAGTTATCGTGTCCGTTTCGTTTAAGTGCTACTATAATTTGTCTCATCTCTATGGAATAGTGCGAGTGCCTTCCAACTAGATGGCCAATTTCCTGTCAAAAGATGTTAATCACACGCTGATGCTGACCTGGGGACAAACTATGATACCTCCAGAATTAAAAGATGCATATTTATTTTGGCATACTGTCTGAAGGGAAACTAATCTTGCATGTGTTTCTGTTGTGTGCGTTTTGCCTTTTTGATTCAAATAAATTTATCTTGGTTAATTCATTTCTATTTTGTCTAAAATAAGAAATGCATTTGTAAGATAGCTGATCAAAATATCTTGCTAGAGCAGGGATGTCCAAACTTTTTCATTTGAGGGCCACATACAGAAACTCAGAAGGACGCAAGGGCCACATAATGTTATGAAGAGAAATTGTGTTTAGTCCTAAAAATTGTACAAGTAATTTATTTGTGCTTTTGCATATTTAGAAAAATGCTACAGTATATAAACCAATTTATTTGTAATATGGCAGTAGGGTTATTATAGTTTTGGAATTTTTATTTTAATTAGTTTTTATTAGTTTTCAGGGTAGTTCAGTTTTTATTAGTTTAGTTATTTAAAAAATGCTTATTTTAGTTTGTTAGTTTCAGTATTAATATTAGTTTAAAAAAAATGTGTATTACTTGTGCACAATATTTAAAAAACACCATCGGAACGATGTCATCTGAAGGTGCTTCTCTATTGGGTGCTGCTAGATGACGTCACTTCTGTGTGACATACTTTCAAACATCATTATTCCGGTTTATAGCAAAATAAATTACTAAAAATCACATTTAAAATCATCCCCAAAGGCTCATGCATTAAATTAATTACCAAAGACTGAAACGAAGGACGTTTGCTATAATTATAGTTAGTTTTAGTTAGTTTTGTAAACATAAAATGTAGTTTCAATTAGTTTCCATCCATCCATCCATCCATCCATTTTCTTGGCCACTTATTTAGTTTCAGTTAGTTTGTATTTTATTTCCGTAACAATATTGTTTTTTGAATTTGAGTTTTTTCATTAGTTTTAGTTAACTAAAATAACCTTTAATGGCACCTGTTTTTCGATACCCTCCCTTCTTACATTGACCATCTCCAAACATTTTTGTTTTGTTTATTTTATTTGAACTGAGTCAAATGCCATTTTTAGCATATGTCGCGGGCCACTGAAAAATGGACGGAGGGCCGCAAATGCCCCCCAGGCCGTAGTTTGGACACATCTGTGCTAGCGGCTTGTCACATTAATCGATGTTGGCCTTGCCCTCATGACTGTAATTGACATGAATGTAATACATTTGATCTGACGTCCAACCTGCAGAGCATTCTGATAAGATGAGTTTTCACAAGTGTGATTGTGTGATTAGTGGGAGTCAAGTTTCCCTGAAATGTTTTTAGTAAATTCAATAGAATCTTTGTTGACGTTTTTCACAGCACCACAAGGGACAATGTTTTCTTTTCCCAGTACAACAATCATTTTCCATGCTATCTGCAGAACTGCATCCCCAATGGCAACAATGGGGTACCGAAGATGACGCCTGCCCACCATAAATTCATGGAAACTACAGAAAGTCAACTGAGTCTTTCTCTAAAAGGCTTAACTAATTAAAATAATTGCTAAGACCGCAAAACCTCACACCACAATATATGATTTGCTGCCCCTCAAATAAAACGTAAATGAATCCAACTTGGACCATTATTGTTGTATTAGTACACAAGAGCTTGAACATGGAGAAAAATATGGAAATTGTAACTTAGCTTGATACACTTTGCAGACCTGAGTGTGGCCAAGGAACCGTTGACCAATAAACCCCTGATATACCCTTGGAAATACACACGTGTGCACGCACACACACAGTCTATAGTTACAATAAAAGAGGGGACTTATGATTGACATAATGTCTTTCCCTAAACCACACACACACTAGGGGTGGGAATCTTTGACATGAGGCCGATTCGATATGTATCCCGATACACAGGTTGCGATTTGATTGAAAAATATCTTTCAGAGCAGAACGGTTCAATTAAGTCTGGGAACGATACGATTTTCGATTCAATACGATTCATTTCAGTATTCAAAACTTGTAGTGACATTTGTTGCATATAGACGTTAATCTTAAAACACCACAAATTTTTACAATATCTTCAAACATATCAAAAAACAACAACAAAAATGTCTTTCATATATTGAATCAATTATTTAAATAGACCACAAAAAAGGGCTCGGCAATATGACTGAAAAATGTATTACGGTTTTAATATTTATTAGTCGTTATTGAGAGTTATAATTGTTTTTTCTATTAAAAATAAGGATCAGCAAAACAAAATGCTGGTCATTTAATTTGAAATATAAATATTTAATAATTAATTTATATAATATTTAACTTTAAAAAGACACAAAAACAATTAAACAGAATATTGTTGTGTGCTGAGGCTTGGATCGCAAGGCGCAGACACAAATAAGGTTTTAACTATTTATTCACATCGGGAAGCAGAAACTAAGAGAGCGGTACACAGAAACAGTTGGACACCGGGACATAAGTGCACCAAGAGCACTTGATAGCCATGGGAAATACCGAGATGTACGGGCTTCTGCTACTGTCTGCATTTGCATGTTGTCACTCGCTGTGACGCGCACACACTATCCCGTGCCGTGTCGCGAACACGGTGTTGACGGCCGGCCCCCCAAAAAAGTTCGGAATGTAATGTCTTTGTATTATGTTTACAACATCCGGGGAATGAAGCGTCTCTGAGCGCTACTTTGCTAGCACTCTGTAAACACGGAAGTAGCTTGAATAGTGATGGTACTGAAATAAGTAGAGCACGGCGAAGAACTCTTGCTCTTGTTTTGAAAACCATAAAGCCTCACATGCAACCGATTCATAGCCACGCGATATCCAGTCCACAGCTTTACAAGCAAAGTATCTAAGGATTCTCGGCGGATTTTGTATCGATTGACGAGTCTGGTACCGATACGGTTGTTATAGCTCTCCTTGACGGACGATCAAACAAAACATCATAGCTAAAAAATAAATAAATAAATAAATAAATAAATAAAATAAAGCTTCACCCAATTTATTTTGTCTAGTGACATCTAGATAAAGATTATTCAAAAACAATATTACCCTCTTCTGTGTTTATGTGACTTGCTTGTCTTAGCAGGGAAGCCATAAGATGTGTTTAAATTGATGACGAACAATTTTCTTTTACCATGAGAGGCTTTGATTTTATGTGAATTATTTGTTAACATCACTCTTGTGATTGTGACATATGAACATAAAGACACATATTGGTATTGGCAGTCCTATTTTGAGCTCCAATCCAACCAATCATGCTGATACAGGTCCCTTTCGAAAACAACTCTAAACAGAATGAAATATTTATGAAGAATTCGTTTTGAATTATTTATTTTTAATTTGAACTCTGAAACCAAAAAAGGAGCAATGTTGTGGGACCTTCCAAGTGGTAATTGGTGAGGGTAAAAGCAAACACCCTTAGAAAAAGATATCAAATAAAGGTGCAAACCTTCTTCCTTGCTGATATGTTTGATGAAACACCCTCTTGGTCCATAATTGAGTTTTGAGTTTATTTCCTCTGAAATGGAAAACTCTGAGTACAGTATTTGGTTTCAGAAAAGTTCATAATAACTAACTCAACCAAGAAAAAACATTTTTTGTTGGTGTCGACTTTACGGCTGTTAAATGCAGGAAATTGAATTTCAAATCGCTAATGCTACGTATGGCCAAATGCACACTCACTCCATCACATACACACTGCACGCATGACATCACATTGGCAGACAGAGGGCAGGAAATTCTAACCCGTATCCATTGTGAAAGCTATAGGCCAGAGGCTTGCATTGTGAAAAACTAAGGTGTCATAAATGGTCAAATAAAAAGGCCATTGTAAAGATATTTTGGGGCAAATTGCTACATACAGATGATAGTCAAGTTGACGGCTAATAGATGTTATTTACCTACATATTTTTTATGTATTAGTTCGCGATGGCCATACTCATGCATAAGTTGTGCGTTTTTATTTATTTATTTATTTATTTATTTATTTATTTATTTATTTATTTTTCATGTGCCTGAAATACTTATCTTTCACCTATAGTCATTCTCCCAACTAGACTTCTGACACACCAACTGTGTGAAACCTGGAAATTTGTGAGCAAAGAGGAGCGTGGGTGCACGGATACGGATAATAAATAATTATATCCGGGTTATGTTTGTATCTAGAACAAAAATGAATGATCCGTACCGGATACTTGTGTTTTATTGATATCCGTCATCCCTACTTTTCACGCAGTGCATTTGGATCTAACCCTCCCAACAATCTCCGACCGGCCCATTCCTAACCTAAAGAGTGTCACAAGACCTCTGCCGGACCCCCTGCAGTTTACCTACTGAGTAAATAGGTTGGTGGATGATGCAGTCAACATGAAACTGGAGTTCATTTTTAAACAGCTGGGCCCGGTTGTTCAAAACTCGGTTATAGCTTTAACCATTGGTTAAGTAGATTTAACAGACCGTTAACTTTAATGGCACTTTTATCTTGTGCTAACTTCTCTTCTGCTAACTTTAACCGGCTGTTACCTTTCTGTTAGAGTTAACACACCTAAGGACCGCCGCTAACTTTTTAACAGTGTGGTTAACTCTGTGTTTGCGGCTAATGCTGCCTTCATGATGTCCACTGAGCGCAAGAAAAAGAGAGTCTATCGAGGGCTTGACTTTGACGTCGGTGATTATTCTGATGAAGAGTTAAGCACACGTTTCCTCTTAGCAGTAATAAAATTCCAAGTCTCATGCTGAGTCAAAAGAGAAAGAATTAAAATGTGTTTTTTAAGACAAGCTCTAAAAATGGACAGAGAAAACAAAAATAATTAGGATGAATTAAAAATAAATAAATAAATAATGTTACAAAAACTCATAAATTACTTCAACCATTGATTGTTTAACGTTTTCTTCGTCAGCAGAAAACTTCCGGCTTATTTTTTTCGTTGAGTGCCAGCAGTCATTTGGATAGTATCCGTTGCTTTCGCCGACCTGGAAGTAAACAAAAAGAGGAATTGGGGGATATATCGGTGCTAACCAGTGACATAACACGGTTAACTTTAATGGTGCCGTTAACAAACGCCATGACTAACCATGTTTTGAACAACGCATATTTAACAGCCGGTTAGTTAATGGCGGGTTAAGAATCTAACTGGCGGTTAGGGGTTAACCATTTTTTTAACCTTGCTCCGCAAGATGAATTCTCATGGTATTTGTGAGTTTACAAACTCCAGAGAAAACATTTTGTACCGAGCCCTTTGATTTCCACCAATACGAATCACTGGTGGTTCGGAACAATCACAGAGCGACATTGGGTTTGAGGCGTGATATGCAGCTATGACGAAACCAGGAAGCCGTTGCCGAGGCAAACAAACAAACCTAACATGGACGAAAGGACGCTACAATTAATTCTGTTCTTGCAGAATTACTCACCGTTTCCTTGTTGAATGTTGAACAGGGAGAGGCGCTTCATGCATTTTTAGCTGGTAAAGATGTTTGTGTTTTTGTTTTCGATAAGAACAAAGACGACATTTTTTTTTTTTTTTTTTTTTAAGTTTTTCATCCATGAACATAATTAATCAAAACAAATGTGCACAATGCCACATCGTCCAATCAGCTCCCACCTTTCCCAAGAAAATCACAGTGGAGCAGTCCCAGATTGATATTGAGGAGAAGTCCTTTGAGTGAATCACAATATCAATCTGGCTAATTCCAGGTTACCATTTTCCCTGAACTCCGCTCCTTCAAACGCTACCAGCTCAGTGTCTTTCCTGCCATTTGCCAGTAGATTTATAACTTCCTGATGAGCAGGACACAACAAGTGAGGCTGGGTGTCCATATGCACCATCAGCACCGGGGCCCCCCAAGGATGTCCTTTCTTTGCCGGTCTTCTCTCTCCACGTGAACGACTGCATCTCAATGCACCCTGGTGTCAAACTTTTGAACTTTCAAGATGACACCACAGTCATCTGCCTCATCAACGATAGTGATAATTGTGTCTTATTTTGCGTTTACACATAACCTAATTTATGGATTACCCCCCAGGTCAGATGGATGTTATGGAACCAAATGCGTTTCTTAAAATATACTCCTTGATCATACTTTGTAGAATACTATACCAAATGCAGCCATTAGTGTTTTTCACTCATCTTTGCTTTTGCTCAGTGAGCTATAATATATATATTTTTATCATCTTTAGACTTGGATCTCGCTAGTTTCGCATGACCATACTGAATACTGTGTTTATAACTTGTTCCCTGTCTGTTCATAGCTGGCAACACCCACCGTAATAGCTAAGCTCCATGTTCTCACTTTTACAAAGCATCAAGCATTCATGGCCATTGCTGTTCAAGGATATGACATTGTGGTGACCATGCACAGGTTTGCTTCTTAATGTGCCATTCTAAATAGAATGTGTACTTATTCCTACTTTCTCTTTTATCATTTTTTAAATTAGTCTGAAATTGTTTATATCAATCAGATTCAGGTCTACATTGTGAAGATGTCAAAATTAATTGATAATTTGATTACCAAAATTAATCAACAGCGAGTAATCATTTAGAGCTACGGTGGGACGTAAAATTGTCCTGAAATTATTTTCTGATTTCCGTTGTCCTTTATTATTATTATTATCATCATCATGATCATGAACGCAGACTATCTTTTTGTGTGTAATCAAATTAACGCAACTCAATTTTATTTGTAAAACACTTCAAAACAACCATCATAGTGCATACAATACGTACATGTACTAAGAAACATGTCATAAGATCAATCAAGTCATGAAATAGACAGGTTAAGCAAAAATAAAAAATAAAAATTGTAAGTAGATAAATACAAAAAATAAAATAAATTAATGAATAACAAGATAAATGAATAGATATAAGTTTAAGTAAATAAGTAAATCAAATAGATATTAACACAAAATCCCTCGTGTGATATTGCTTAATTGTTTAGTTTTTTTTAATTGCTGAACAATACTAAATAAAAAACGAAAATTGGTTAAATAATCAGTGAACAAAAGTTTTGTAATGCACTTTAATGCAAAATAAAATTGTAACTGATTATCCAATTAATTCAAACTTCCTCTACCTCTTTAAACTCCCTTTAAATTTTATCCATCCACCCATCCATTTTCTTGACCGCTTATTCCTCACAAGGGTCGCGGGGGGTGCTGGCGCCTATCTCAGCTGGCTCTGGGCAGTAGGCGGGGGACACCCTGGACTGGTTGCCAACCAATCGCAGGGCCCTTTAAATTTTATCCACTTATAATGTATGTAGTTTTATGCAATCCATGGATATTAGCAAATATCATCCATCCATCCATTTTCTTGACCTCTTATTCCTCACAAGGGTTGCGGGGGATGCTGGAGCCTATCTCATCTGGCTTTGGCCAGTAGGCAGGGGACACCCGGAACTACTTACCAGCCAATCTCAGGGCGAGCAAATATTATTTCCTTACAAATTGAACATCCTGGAAGCTTCTTAGTACTGGGTGGCATTGACCGTGCCTGTTACAACAGCAACATTCCCCATTGCGGCTGCACCGAATCACCATCTTGTGACTGCGGACCTGAACCTCAAACTGCTCAACATTTTGATCCATCACTGTCCTATTCATCAGCTCCACAATGGCGACAAGAATGACACAGCACTCGAGGAATCCACAATCCAATGTCTGTGGCACCTGAATGTAACAGTGTGACGAAGATAAAGCAAATGCTATGGCAAAAGCTAGATGCCATGTTCATGGTCTTGTGACTGATTACATGTATCATTAATTTTCCAATAGTCATAGAAGTCAGCACTAAAAATAAATAAATAGTAGAATGTTGCACACACAGCAAGGGCCAAAATGGAGCCTGTGATGAAAAGCCCCCAGAATGGATGGCGAGTTAATAGTAAAAATGAAATTTAGAATAAAACTCTAAATTTAAAGAAGTGTATCACAATGATTTGTGTTGGTAACAAATCATCTACTTTACTAGTCTGTCATGTGGCGGGTGGATCCACTTGAAAGTGATAAATGTTTCATTCATATGCATATTTGATTATCAACTTAATTTATCATGAGTTCACTGCAGTACCATATAATTCAACGCTTTATTGCACTGTAATCTAAATGAGTGTGTCCAATTTTTGCTCCACCTCTATTGCAACGTTTCAGATCGCCCCAAGTGAAAATAAACTATCACTTTTTTATTTATTTATTTATTTATTTATTTTTACTAAAAACATGCAACAAAAATGTCTTTCACATTGATTGGCAATGAGGTTATAAACTCCTAGCTAACAACAATCACATTTCTGCCTAGGTGGCTAAATGTGGGTACCCCTGGGGTATAGTTTATGCTCTCACACAGAGTGATTTTACATTTTAGAGCAGATGGTTACAGGAGGACTTGTGCACGACAACTAGTCATTCTCTCTGTTATATCATGTTGCATTCACGCCTCAGTGATTATAGAAGCCCACAGTAGTTTATGAGCTGATCATCAGAGCAAAACACTGGACAGTGTTCTAATTTAAGCTGTTGTCGGGCAGAGAGAGAGAGAGAGAGAGAGAGGGAGAGAGGGTGGAAGGGTATGATTTCAATGCACTCTATCTCTATCTTAACATAATGGCAATTTCAGTTCTAATTATTAGGCACCATGGCATTTACATTCATGTGGTCACATTGAAAGAGCAGCCCCACTTGCCTCCCCATCAAAACGGATTGAACAGTATGCAGAGATGAGAAATAACACAGTAGAAATACTTCATTGCTGTACTTGAGTAGTTTTTTCCAGTACTTTGTATTTTCCTTAGTATCCTATCGTGATTGGCTTTACGTCAAGCTATGACATGATCTGAAATTGTCTCGATTAGAACAAGCCCAAAATATGAAGACAATGCGCGCCACCAATACAGAGGATAATTTGAACTTGATAAGAAGAACGCTGTAGACTGCCAGTCAACAATATGAAAGAAGGTTCAATCAAATCAGCAGGAGTGGCCAGCAACTGAGAGTGAGTAATACTCAACACTGTGGACTCGACACAGGGCAAGTCAGAGAGTCAATGTGTCATGTACTGTAGGTTGGATCCCAAAGTGCAGACACAAATAAGATTTTAACTATTTATTCACATCGAGAGGCGTGGAACAAACTTGACTAGAAGAGAAACAAAGAGAGTTGCACAGAGGGACAGAAAGCAATAATCCGGCAAAACACACAGAATTCTCAGACTGTTCCTACAGACAGTGAATCGATCTGATTGGTTGTAGCAAGTAAAGGACTAAAGAAAGACATCACATAGGTACAGACATCACCTAAAGGATTACAGATTG
Organism: Festucalex cinctus; assembly: GCF_051991245.1. Lineage (NCBI taxonomy): Eukaryota > Metazoa > Chordata > Actinopteri > Syngnathiformes > Syngnathidae > Festucalex > Festucalex cinctus. The sequence goes on along the minus strand of NC_135421.1, from coordinate 5,879,163 downwards.
ACATCACATAGCCTAAAACTAGTTGAAACTAGATGATGGTTACATCAGTTCAAAACAGACACTTGACCTCAAACTTAACAAGTCATGAACTCAAACTTAACCCAGGTGTGACCCCAGACAAGACACAATGTCTACCCATACCAAAAAATGGCAAGTCTTACTCTATTAACCTTGAAATTGTTGTAGGAGGAAAAATACTTTTACTATTTTACAATCACCAGACAGATAAACATACTGAATTTCCGGATTGTGACACTGTTCGTTTTTGTGAATATTATATTTTCTTTGTGCGGTTGTTCACATTATTGTTTTTAGTGGTACTGCTACAGTATCAGTCTCAAGTGTGCACATACTAAAAAATTTAAAAAAAAAAAAACATACATACATACATACACACACAAAAAATCATACATCTAAGTGACCCCCATGAAACTTCGACGTAATGTTATGGCTTTGCTACTTGCCACAGATATGCTCACTAATCTTCCTTGGTTATGTATCACACAATGGCAACAGCAAATTACATTCCGATTTCTACAGAACCCTTTTTTTCTGCTGCCATATACTTGGTCAGTTAGTGCCAATTACCCCCATCGCCCGCCCCCGTACGTCACAAACAAGAATGTTAAAATCAACCTCACTTCAAAAGTGAATCGGTTGATGTGAAATTCTGCTGACACTTGGTGTATTACCAGCTTTGGAGGAGAGTTTTTCTTCACCATTGTCACCAAAGTGCTTCTAGAAGAGGGGTCTGTTTAGTTTCAAAAGATTATTTTTTTGAACAGACTAGACTCTAAAAGTGTCCTGAAATAACTTGCTCTATAAATTGAATAGCAATCATATTCAAAAACCCCATTTGTGGTGGTGTCACTTACTTCACCTCAGTTAGACTGCAACAGAATGCTCATATGTGCCTGAATTTCACAAATGTTTGGGGAAATGTAGAGCTGTGACTGCCAACACTGAGTTGCAATACCGTGCGCATGTATGCTGACAGGGCTGGGTGTCGTTTGTATGCGGTCTGTAGGGTCTGAAAAAGTGCTGGGTCGGTGGTTCGACATCCACACACTAACTGAGAATAGCTGCCCAAACATGAAGACAAATGGGGTGAAAAAGGAAGCGGCTGGCAGGCTCGCTGATGGCTAGCCCGCTCGATAACAAGAAAGATGAGGGGTGGCTGTTCAATAAGGCCCTGCCAGGCTACGATCTCCCTACAGGGATTGCAATAGATGAGGGAACAGAGAGCATACAGAGGCCATCAAGTGAGCTAGGGAAGTGTGATGTGAAAGAACAGAGTTATTGCTTAAAGTAAAAGTCCATGAGACTCAGCGGGCTTGAGGTAGACTCACTAGAGAAACATCATGAAGGAGGAACGACAATTCAAACTGCACATTACCATTTTTATGTAACATTGCTACTTTCCTTCAAAATGCAACTCTTCTATCAAAACATGAGAAACAGTACACACATTCAGCGATGAGCATTATAAACAGGTATGCCAAGGAGGTAAATGAAACCCATGGGGCACAATTTTTAATGCCCAGCGCAAGTCTAACGCAAAGCATAGTCTCACATGGGTGGAGTTTTCTTTCTTTTGGTATATTGGCACAGACAGGGCTGGACTGGCCGTCTGGCATACAGGCCAGATGCCCGGTGGGGCCGATGCATTGCTTTTTAATGATTATTTTTCCTCCATTTTAGACTGGCCCACATTTTAGAGGGAATAGTCCATTAATACATTTGGAATATAGACAGTAAACTGAACCAACATCAGTCAATATCAGTGGCAGAACAATGTGTTAGGCAGGGGTAGTCAGGAGTCAGGTCGGGACGGCTGGCGTGCTTAAGTCAAAATGCCAAAAATGCCAGGGCCTATTTTTTTTGTGTGCCAGTCCTGCTTTGGGCACAGATAGACTAGGGTGGTCAATCAAAGAGGTTCCGAAGCGGCGAATTGACTCGCTGAGGTCTGTGCATGAGATTGGAGTAAGTAGTAGAAGTAAACTGCAAGATCTTACAATGCAGATGATGTAGTTGGTCGCATCTATGTGTGACAATAGACTAGGGTTGCCAACTGTCCCGAATTAGCCGGGACGCCCCGTTTTTTGGGCTAAATTGTTATGCCCCGTACGGGACCTCAAAAGTCCCGTAAAATAATTCTCAATTCTTACACGAAATGCACCAAACGGCATCTTTGCCATTTTTGGGCCACGGCTGCTACCGTAGGTTGACAAGTGACAAGGAAGTTGCTCGTAACCAATAAAATGAGTCACTGGGTGTGACGTTATGTGGAGATCTTGCAAAGTAAGAGAGGCAACTAGACAGAGAGAGAGAGAGAGAGAGAGAGAGAGAGAGAGAGAGAGAGAGAGAGAGAGAGAGAGGCACTTCCTGGTTTTGTCACAGCTTCATGTCGCTTACACTCTAAACGCCGATCTTAATACGTCGGCTGCGAACGTATCAGCGGGAGCAATACAAGATGTATTCTCGTACTATTTATGAACAAATACTGCGAGAATTTAGCTTGCTGGCAAGTTTTGCAATCAGCGCTTAACACAGCAAACCGCACTCTACAGGTCCTAGATCAGCTCAAACGGAATGTCACGAACCACAGCACCTGTCAGCCAATCACAGGCATCAGGCATCATCACGTGCATTTGTTATAGCGTCTTATACTGCGTAAGTGGCTAGAAAATAATAATAAGAAGAACAAGAAGAAGAATGTGTAGTGTTGTCCGGTCGGTTAGGAAGAGAGAATGGATAAACCTGTAAGAAAGAAAAGTCTCCATGGAATAAATCAATTTGGGGAGTCACGCTCCTCTTTTGCATTTAATTTTTTTTGCACCTGTTTTTTTTAGGTAAAGACCAAATTGTGGTTTGTTTGAGGTTTAGTATGAGGTTACATAATGATGGCCTGCAGTAAGGATTAAAGGGAATGTACAAACTTTGTGCATTTCGAATCTAATCAGAATATACACTGATTTTACACATCATGCTCACACCACCATGGCACCGTGCCGTGCACCTGTCCCTTATTTCGGGATGAGAAAGTTGGCAACCCTACAACAGACACCCCTCCACCCATAGCACGCGGTAAGGGGCAATGCTATTAAAATACATTTATGATGATGATGATGATGATGATAATAACCCATTCAACTAGACTAAGTGCAATTTCCGGAGAAATTGTGTGGGAATGCTGAAAGCTGAATGCTAATAGCTGAATGCTAGGCTGAATGCTAATAGCTGAATGCTAATGAAGGAAACAAAGAAACTGTGAAAATTACAAAGTAATTACCTATTAATTACTAGCAATAATAGTAGTAGTAGTCGTAGAAACAGTAGTAGTATTACTAGTAATTATTAAGTAGTAACTTGTAGTTAAATGATTGTGACATTTTATGTAATTGTAGTGTACAACAACAAATATAAAAACAAAACAAACAAAAGAATACTTTTTTGAGTACAATACTGTATGTGTTCATGCAATCTACTACAAAGTTGAGCCAAACTGAAACTAAATTAATAGGTCTATATTTTAGTACCAGTATCGATCCGGTATCGATACTGTCTAGGTATCAATAATATCAATATTTGGGTCGATCCGCCCACCACTATTATGCAGTGGGCTGTAACTTCAGTAATTATCAGTAATCTGATGCTGAATGCAAGCCGAATAGGGACACGTGCATTTACCATTTAATTTCCTGATATGATAGTCAGTTGGTTTAAATTTATATTGCTTAGCATAAATGTGATTGTAATGGAAAAATAATGGATGTAAAATAATCTGACAATGATTAGTATTCAATATTGTATTTGTTCTAATGAGTTGCCCACACGGGGGTTTGAATACACATCTTCCAATGTGTTAAGCAAGTGCTCAAACCTCTGACCTAACTTGTCGGCAACATGTACACGTGTTTGGGAGTGAAATACAAAGTTTCAACGTTTTTGGGGTGAATTGCTCATTTAAAACTTTTTCAGTCATAAAATGGTCAAACAAAAGCACTATTGTGAAGATATTTTGTGTCAAATTATTACAAAGCGCAACTATAAAGAATTATACAATGACTACTAAGTGAAATCAAAGTCGTGCTAAAACATTTCCCAAGCAGGAATCGAACCATGATCTCCCACGGGCCAATACATTGTTTTAACCACTCAGCTATCATGGACATTGATTTGGTCTGACGCATGGGTTGGCCTGGTTGACACAAGGTAGATGCACTGCACAACTATTGCGGACATGGAGGTGCCGGTGACAATGTATGGTATTGTATTTAGTAATCAAGTGTACAAGGGGTGAAAGATGAAAATATGGATTAATTTTGAAATAAAGTTTGTCAAATAACATTTAACGCAATAGATGTTAACTTGTTGTATTATGACTATACAAAAAAAAAAAAAAAAATGTTGCTTCAGTTGGGGTTTGAACCGGCGCACCACTGGTATGGCTGGCTTTGCATTGCACCTGGGTCGAGCACTTTACCCCATGAGCTCAACTGAATGAGTGAGCATCAGAGCGAATTGGCGTATTTGTAACTAAGATTTCATTGGTATCCAGTGCTTATTTTTCCCAGAAATGCTTCAGAAAATGTTGCATGAAAATGAAGGTGTGCCTGTTTTTATGCCAGGCGTAGTCAAAGTCAGCTTTCTGTCACCAACTTGTAGGGTGTTATGTCCGCCGGAACGTCCTGTGAAGCACAACGCAGTCACAAACGTGGTCGACTTGTCCTGGCACGAAAATGACGATGCACTCATTTTTACGCCAAATGGGCGCCTGTCTATGAAAATAGAGCCCATGGCTTCACTTTCGAATGAATGTTGGCAGGGACTGTGGGAAACTTTATATTTATCATGTACGCTGCCAGGCTGTGCATCACAATGAGCCCATAAACCGAAACACACCAGGACTCAGCTTTTTTAAAAGTAGTGCAAATTGTGTCAAAACAGGAAAAAAAAAAAAAAAAAAAAAAACACAACCAAGGCAGAACGTGACAAAACTTGACAGGACAGTGAGATGCCAGGAAATACATATTGGCCTAGTAGGGTGGAAACTTCCTATGTCCAAATTTGGTAAATTTCTAATTTTTCACAGATTTATACTAGGTTTTTTTTTTATTTTATTTTATTTTTATTTTTTTTTATTTATTAAATAATTCCAATAAAAAAATAATATTGAAACTGTTTTGCTCTCTGACAATGTTCATGACTCAACAAACATGCAGGGTTCTTTTTTTTTTTTTTTTTTTTTTTTGTGGTCACCTAAAAAGTAATTATTTAGGGTTGCCAAGGATCTGATCGATTCAATATGCTTCCCGTTCCAATATGGATCACCTTCAAGTTTTGTTTTACGCCCTATTCCACATTAGAGACAGTCACACATTGTCAGTGGAGAGCACCTGCAGGTTTGTCACTGCATTTAGACTATGCAAAAAAGAAAAAATAAATAAATAGAGAATGCACATTAAGGGTGCAGTCGCACCTGGTATCATTCTTCAGCATGATTACCCCTCACCCAACACGCTGACCTGCACTCACACTGCTCTCCCTTCATCCATACATCATAATATAGGCTAGCTCTATATTACTGCAACGTTCCTTTGTGCATGCACTGCATGTGCTCGTGCATAAGCAAGGATGTCGTAGGCTTTAACTTTGTGGGTGATCAATTTCTGTTACTCAAAGATGGTGGTCATCAATAACCAACAGCAGGAGGGATTATTGCATTGATCATACAACATGATAAATTGGGCACTTGTGCAGAGATGCTCAAGCATGAACAAGCTTGCCGGACCCAGGCTCGGTTTTTCCAACTGCGATAATAAGACAGCCTCATCACAGAGTATAAAAATGATTGTATGTGACCAAGATTCATAAATAACGTCTGTCTCTCAGAAACTGTGCTACCCAGGAGTCTTTTTAGTCAGTTGTGTCCAAAATGCGGCCCGGAGGTCATTTGCGGGCAGTCCTGAGCACATTTGTATAAAAAAAAAAAAAAATTGACATGGCTTTTCAAGATGTGCAAGTAAACTATTTACAACTCAAATAGTAACATTTCTCTTTCTAATGCCTCATGAATGAATATACTCCGTTTCAGAAGCAAAACTGTTTCCCCCCACTTTTTCTGCTGTCTATGTCCAAGCCTGATTTGTTAACATATCGCACTAATGAAGATAAAGTTAATACTGCTCTAAACATTGGCATCTTATTAGGGCCCGAGCAGCGACCGCTACGAGGTCCCTATTGTTTTTGTAAAAATTCTTCTTCTTCTTCTTCTTTATTCTCCGCAAACGATCGCGATTTTGGGTACCTAAACATTCACGAAAACTCACCAAACTTTGCACACCCCTCAGGCACGGCGAAAAATTTGATATTATGAAGTCGTCATAACAACGCGACTCTATAGCGCCCCCTAGCGTAGAAAAATAAAAACCAAGCCCGGCACGTTTGAGCTAGAGCAACGATATTGGCAGGCACGTGTAGCACCCCGAGACGCACAAAAAAAGTCTATTGGGACCATGTAGCTAAAATGTACAGGAAGTGAGCTATGAATTTTTTAATGTCCAATTTTGGCCTATTTTGGCACATTCACTGTGGTCATGCTTTTTCCCCCTTTGCAAACATTTTTCATCCAATTGACTTCAAACTTGGCATTTATCATCTCAAGACCTGAGAGAACAACTGGGCAAAAAATCTTGCCTTTTCGAAATATTATATGACGGGTGCGGGGCATCAAATATTGCCTTTAAAATTTAATTTGTCCAGAAAGAGCAAATGCTTAATAACTCCCATGTTCAAGCTCCAAAAAATCTCAAACTTCTCAGGCAACGTAATAGTCACGGCCTGAAAACATCTATATAATAAAATTCAGTTATACATATAGCGCCACCTAGTGGTAACAATAAATGTCATACTTTACGTTTTTAGCTACTGTGCTGAGCTCATTGAAGGGATCCAGTTGAAAATTGGTCAGAAAAGCCTTAAGATGTTGATCATGCCCCACACCGAATATTGTAACTTTTCGCCAAAGGGCGTGGCCGCTACGGTGATGCAAAGTCTGAAGATTTTTCGTGACAATAAAAGCTGCATTAACTTGACCGAGATGATCCTATCTTCTCAAAATTTCACACATTTGATGAGAGTCCAGCCCTAAAGACATCTACGAACTTATATTTCATCTTACTGATAGCGCTACCTAGTGGCATTTTTTTTTCATACGAATTTTCTTCTACGTTTTTGTCCAAACACGTTAACTGGACCTACCTCATATTTGCTCAGATGAGGGTTTCGGCCTTCATGATGTCACAACACGAAGTTTATGAGTTTTCGCAAATTGCTGTGGGCGTGGCTAAGCGCTGTTCGCCAAGAAAACAACGCCGGTTTTGAGGGTCTAAACATGCACAGAAACTCATGAAACTTGGCACACACATCTGGCCTGGTAAAATGAGCAATATTTTATTGTTGCTTGTGCTATTTTTACAAAAATGACTCAATAGCGCCCCCTAGAAATTTTTAACGAAGCAGCCCCGGTTGTACGTTTAAGCAAGAACAACGAATATTTTTAGGTGTATGAGGGAGCCCAAGACCTACAGAAAAGTCTCTTGGACCCATATGCTAAAATGAACAGCAAGTGAGCTACGAATTTTTGAATGTCCCATTTTTGACGATTTTTGCACATTTACAGGGGGCATACTTTTGCCCACTTCTCCTACACCTTTCATCCGACTGAGTTAAGACTTGACCTGGACCATGTCAAGACCTGAGCCAACGACAGGGGGAAAAGTCTTGACCTTTCGAAATACTATATGATGAGGGCGGGGCATCAAAATTTGTGTTTTGCACTGAAAAAGGATATGCTTAATAACTCCCCGGTACATGCTCCAAAAATCCCAAAGTTGACATGTATGTTTATAGTCAAGGCCTGAAGCTATCTATATGACAACATTTAGTTATATATGCAGCGCCACCTAGCCCTTGAGGCATGAAAAAAAAATACCCCACTTACGGTATTTTTACAAAAATTTTAAACTCATTCTCAGTGTGATAACTAAGTCATTTATGAATATTCTTTTACTTTCCACCACTCAAAATGTTCACTGGCATCAGACCTATCCAAACATAAGTATTTTTTATTTAGTTTTATTTATTTTTGATAGCCTCTATGGACGTTAAAAGCAGTATCGTGAATGAAGGATATGCTTTATAACTCCCCGGTGCATGCTTCAAAAAATCCCACACTTGACATGTATATTTATAGTCAAGGCGTGAAGGTATCTCTGTGACAAAATTCAGTTATAAATACAGCGCCACCTAGTCCTTGAGACATTAAAAAAAAAAAAAAAAAAACACTTACGGTATTTTGTACAAAATTTGTGAACTCATTGTAAGTGTAATAACTAAGTCATTTATTTATGAATATTCTTTTACTTTTTCCACTACTCAAGATGTTCACTGGTATCAGACCGATCCAAACATATGTACTTTTTTATTTTGTTTTATTTATTTTTGATAGCCTCTATGGACAATAAAAGCAACATCGTGCAATGAGTACGAGCGATGACGGGTATATATACTTTTGCAAAAAATACCAATCAGGTCAACTCATTCCCTAAAAATAAAAAAGGACGCTGATTTTTGCAGATCTTAACAATCACCAAACCCCATTGAGCTTGACACACACATCACACCTGGCAAAAAAAATCCACATGTAAAGGTTTATCATGCCATGTGAAAAGAAATTTTGCTCCTAATGTGCGAGTACCCCAACGTGCAAGTACCCCAACGTGCAAATACCCCAATGTGGCCCGGGCTGCGAGGGCCCTTTATAGCTGCTCGCAGCTCTAGTTACCGATTGTTATTGCTTTGGTTCTGATATCTGCTCAGGGCAGGGGCGGATCTATTCTACTGGGATAAAGGGCTGTGGGTCAGCCCAAAATCATGAATAATCAGAAACTGTTTGCCTTACAACCTTAAATTAAACAGGTGGAAAAAAAAAAACTTGGGATATGTGATTACTGCTACCAAGTATCCATAATTGGATGATACCTGGCCCTATTTCAGAGTACTTGCGATGGCGGCCGATACCAGTTATGTCATTAGGAACCAGAAATTAGAACAGAAAGTCGCTATTAATTTCATGCATTTTTAAGGAAAAATCCTATATTTGGATATATAGGTTTTTTTGTTTGTTTGTTTGTTTTTTTAAAGAGAGAGCTCAGAATTGTTCATTCGGCAGTCTTACCGATTCAACATCTTATCATCATTGCTCTCTCTCTCTCTTTTTTTTTTGTGTGCGTATGTGTGCGTGTGTGCACGTATGCGTGTGAAGACGTGTAAATTGTACTCATTAATTCACCTAAAACCTAATAAAAATCCCATTACCCTTCACCTTAACCGCATACTTCAGAGTCTCGCCAGAGTCGTGAAGTTCAGGTCTGGTATTGGAATCGGTGACTACTCAAGAGTTGGGTATTCCTACTGTTATTGTCTGAACAAAAAGTAGTATCAACCATCACTAAAAAAGAAATAAATAAATAAAAAAAAGAAAGAAAAAAAAAAGAAAGAAAGAAAAACAACCAAAACAAAACACAAGTTGGACAATGTCAATGTGGTATTCGACCCTTCGATTTTTCTGTGTGAATCTGCGTCTTTGGTCAATTATGAGGAGTGATTTACAGCATTTTGTTAGATCTGTTAAAAATGTACTTCTGTGCAATCTGGAGGTCGGACCCATCAAATGGCCACAAGCAAAAGCATGATATGGTTCAATGTCAAAAAGGAAAATGATCTAGCAGGGGTTACCTGCTAAAGTCAGCTAGATTTCATCATTATTCTGCTCACTCTTTGTTTTATGGTGGAATCATGGACGTCCAGTCAATGATGTCTCAACACCTTGGCACAATGTTTCAATTGTGCCTTCAAAACTAGTGCGTCTCATTTTTTGGAAGGCCACATCAAATTCCCTTGACAATCGCACTTTTCTCTGTCTTTGACTTCGTGTCTTAGTTTATATTTAATATTAATGGTGTAAAACAACAGCGGGTATGTGTGCGTTCGTGCCTGTGTGTGTGTTTTAACAATTTCATCTACAATCTTTCAATGCATGACATTCGGTAAAGTGCAAAGCATACTTGCGGCTTTTGACATGGTTTTGAAAAAGCCCACCCCTTCACACCAGCGTTGCCATAAGACAAGTCACACAGCTTTGTCTGCATACCTCAGTGGGGAAAAATGCTGCTACCTGATAAGCTTAAAAATGCCCTCAATTTGAACTTTGTGAGATGTTCAGCGACAGTGTCCTCTGCAGCAAGAGAGATTTTAAAAATAAACATGAAATGACAGATTTTGGAGAATGCAACAATGTATTTTCCTCTAATGATGGTTGTTTTCACTAATGCAATATCTTCAGCAGCCCATTTCAATGATGCTAAGGTCGGATTCATCCCCAGAAGCACAAGCTAATTAGGCAAATGTCACATGTTCCTACCTCCAGCAGGCCTCTGCAAAAGAATATTGCACACCTGATTTAATTTCTGCAGTCTTCTCATATTGTTACATACAGCTTGTCGAATGCCACTGTCTGATGCTACACTTTTTTTCTATACTTGAAAAGTCTGCAAACATTAATTGCAACCTCCAAATGTCACATTCTAAGTGCACATTTTCTCCAAGAGTACTTTCATCTTGTTACAGACATACTTTTAGCCCAGTAGAAGAGTTCTTACTCTGTGATTTCTGTAAACGCTTATCAAATATAGTGACTGATGACAGTTGAAAGGTGGCAACTTTAGATGCATTGAAGCCAACTATGTCAGGCATGTGGAAATATACTACAGACTTGATATAAAATCCTTGTATATTGCAAAGCTAAGAAGTGGATGGATGGATGGATGGATGGATGGATGGATGGATGGATGGATGGATGGATGGATGGATGGATGGATGGATGGATGGATGGATGGATGGATGGATTGATTTAGCATTATTTTGTTTCTCCTGTGTTTAGATCACTGAACTCAAACTCAGACAGATTTGACCCTAATTAAATGTAAATTTCTCTTTTAAATGACACTTTTTTTCCACATTTGTAAGTGAGGTACAATTTTGAACGACAATTGCATTCACTGTAAATTACACTGACTAAGAAAATGAACTAAAACAGCAAATGCAGTATAGGAAGAAATGTTTGCTCCTCTGTTCATTTCCAAAGATATCACAGACACACTTGTGACAAGGCAAATAAAGGGCAACTTTTAACCTAATGGTAATCCAATACAACTATTTAAAAGCAGCTTGGGAAGTATGTGACTCATTATTATAAGGTCTCAGGTAACCAATCACAGCTCAGCTTGTGAATGTCACATGACCAAACCTAGAAAACAGATTAGCTGTGATTGGTTACCTGAACCATTGGTCATTGCTGCTGGACATGTAAATTTCCCAGAGGGAGCCATCCCAAAGGGATTAATAAAGTCAAGTCTAAGTCTAAGTCCATTGTGATGTCATTTTCAGTCGACAGCAAGTTGCAAAATGTGTTTTTAAAGGTACTAATTGTATGTGAAAAATAATGAAAGTATCAAATTAATTACAGACAAAATATTAACTTTTTATTGATATAATGGGCTAAATAAGTGAAGTATCCCTTTAAAGCAGGGGTGGCCAAGTTCGGTCCTCGAGAGCTCCTATCCAGCCTGTTTTCCATGTCTCCCTCCTTCAGCGCAGCTGAATCTAATGATCAGCTAATTAGCAAGGTTTACAGAAGCCTGATAACGACCCTGATCATGAATCAGGTGTGTGAGGGGAGAGAAACATGGAAAACAGGATGGATAGGGGCTCTTGAGGACCGAACTTGGCCACCCCTGCTTTAAAGGGTCTGTCTACTGTGTGAATTTGTAGAATAGGTGGGCACAACATAGATTCCATTTGTTCTTTAAGTCACGACAAAGTCACATTACTTCCACTTCAACGCCTGGAGATCTCCAAGGTCAGAATGGGCGTTCCAGTTCACATGATTGTCCCCCTGCCAACCTCGTCCCACCTTCGATCCCCTTGCCCTTTTGGCGAGATCCACTCCCTCTACTATTCAGGGTGAGAGGCAGCTGATGGATGGGAAGTGACAACATACGACCATGAACTCAACTCTTGAATTTGTCACTATTCCACCTACAGGGCTGCCCCATCAGCCCAGCTGGGACCCAATCGGCACACGGACACAATGTAACACCACTCTGTTCACCAGACGTGCCAACTTTTTTCTGCTTTTAAAATAACGGCACGTTCGATGAAGAAACGATACATCAAACATTCGCATTCATTTCAAGTGTAATGTTTCATATGGAGGACCAAAACTGCCAAAATTCGAAATAAATAAATGACTAAATAAATATATAAATAAATGTCCAAAAGTGAAAATAAAAATGAATATAAAAAAATATAATTCGAAAATATCTAAAAAAATAAATATAAATGGAAATAAATCCGCTTTTATTTTCACTTTTAGTCATGTATTTATTTATTTCGACATGTATTTATTTTGACATTTATTTATTTCTTTAGACATTTGTTTATTTAGTAGTTTATTTATTTATTTAGTCATTTATTTAGTCATTTATTTATTTTGAATTTTGGCAGTTTTGGGACGTACAGTCAAGTCAAAATGTTATTCAAATGAGGGGGCGGTTCTAACCGTGTCTTGGGTTGGACTCCACCGTTGCAAACTGCCTGTCATTGGTCGAGTGTGCAGCTCGGCGAACAAGGAAGTCTCGCCGGCTTGCAATGGAGCGCTCCAGCAATGGACGACTATCTTGTCCACTGTCTGCTCTCACTTGTTGTCAAACAACTCAAGTCGCAAGTTGAGGTGACAGTGGAGGACACGATCGTCGTCCATTACTGGAGCTCTCCATTGCAAGCCGGCGAGACTTACTTGTTCGCCGAGCTGCTCACTCAACCAATGACAGGTAGTTTGCAACGGTGGAGTCCAACCCAAGACACGCTTAGGACCGCCCCCTGATTTGAATAACATTTTGACTTGGCTGTAAGGCCCAAAACTGCCAAAATTTAAAATAAATAAATGACTAAATAAACAACTAAATAAATAAATGACAAAATAAAAAAATTAATGACAAAATAAATGACTAAATAAATAGATAAATAAATGACTAAATAAACAAATGTCTAAATAAATAAATGTCAAAATAAATAAATAAATGACGAAATAAATAAATAAATGACTAAAAGTGTAAATAAAAACGGATTTATTTTCATTTATATTTATTTTTTTAGATATAATTTTCGAATTATATATATATTTTTTATATTAATTTGTATTTTTCACTTTTAGACATTTATTTATTTATTTATTTATTTACTTAGTCATTTATTTATTTCGAATTTTGGCAGTTTTGGTCCTCCATAGTTTCAACATGACATAAGGCAGAAAGTTAGAATTATTTTCACGCTTTTCTTTCATTTTATCGGCCACAGGTGCATTTATAACACATTTATAACACACACATACATAAATATATATATATTATTATTTTTTTTTTTACAATTTAACCCATGTGTGTAGACAAATGAGCAAAATTGCTGGTACCCAATGTAGAAAGAAAAACCCACATGTTTATTGAAAAGAAACAAACTGTTTGATTGGTTGACAAGCTAAAAATCTACTACTAACTATATCACTATTTAGATATTGTGGGGATAAGCAGTTCGGAAAATGGATTGATGGATGCATCATATTATATAGTTTGTTGTATATGTATAGGATAAGTGGTTCAGAAAATGGATGGATGAGTGGATTTATATTGGATTTCTATTTCACGTTACTTTGCTGTCTGCAGCCGTGACAACATAACAAAATACCTCAGAAATTGCCTTACCTGGATAAAGATTCAATTTTAAAAAAAGATCAATTGTCTACATTACAGACATTGAAATATGAGTGGGATGTAGGCCATGCATAGCTTCACTTTTCTCTGCGTGCGTGCATGTTGGTGTGTGTGTGTGTGTGTGTGTGTGTGTGTGTGTGTTTTCTGCACTGATATGGTTTAGATTAAAAATGTGTGTGTCTACTGTAATTTTATCTGAAATTTTCACTTTTTTCAGTGTTTTCAGCTATTAAAATGAAGACAAAATATGGAAATAAAGTTCTTGGAATTTTTGTTTTTGTAAAGAACATTTTATAAAATAGTTATCTGATGCCATCCATAATAGTTTGTCTAGCTTAAAAGAGAGAAAGATTTAATGTGAACAATAAGTACTTCTATAGTTATTTGGTCTAAAAAAAAAAAAATCTTAAGGTTTTTTTTCATGTTTATATAGAGTCAGAATTTTAATCATTTTCAATTTGATATATTGTATACATTGGTCATACATTTGAGAAGTAGTGTCTGCAGTCATGTACACCAAGTTTAGAAACATTTAACAAATATATTACAGTATTAACATTTCTCTTTTTTTCAAGGATTCAGTCATTAATTCTATAAAGAGAAAAAAAAAATGGTTGTTGAAAAAATGTCAAACTTGTCCTCATTGTAAAAATCTAATTATTTTTCTGGTCTCTATAAAATATTATTTGACACAAATTTTACTGACAATACTTGACATAACCAAATATGATAAATAAGTAACGTTGAATATTAATTTTTATATAATGTACACATCACGCACACACACTGAGCAATAAATAAATTGAAGTTCTGAGGTTTTGCTTAAACTGCTAGTCGTTCCTAATGTTCACTGTATTCAGGATATGTAATTTAATAATAATAACAATAATGGTTTAATTATGTTGTCTGCTAAATGTTCACAAATTGACAGCCAGATGGAACGTGTATTCAAATATTGTTGGAAAAAAAAGAGATAGTGTGTCTATCTGGGCAGACAAGCTAAATTTTGAAACCGTTTCCCAAAGAGGACAATTAACAACACCCCCAAGCACAAAAGGCTTCAATCAATATATTTATGACTAAGACAAGATTTCCATCAATGGTAAAATGTTTATTGATCATATTAATACACATATTTTACTGTTACTAGTGTTCAGCCAAGTATTATTATTATTACTGTCAATGGTAAAATGATTAAATGAATGATGGCAAAAATATGTTAACATCAGAATTATATTAATAATAATGAATAATTGAATTTAAAATATTATTATTAGATCATTTCACCCGCAGAAAATTAGTACGTACATGAATACATTTAGCTATGTTCTCTACATGCATCCAAGCACACCGCGGCAGCACTGTATTTCATCAATATTGTACCATTTATTCTGCATAATATGTCAGAGGTTTGGTTGATTACTTCTGTCACTGCGATTTTCCTTGTTGCAGATTTTTGCTCTCTTTAATTTCCTAACAGCAGCAATTTAACGTTAGTCAAAAAAAAGTGGGTCGTTTTTTTAGTGGCCCCAGTGAAACTGTGTAGTATGTATAATTATTATTATTATTATTATTATTATTATTATTATTATTATTATTATTATTATTTTTATTATTATTATTATTATTATTATTGTTATTATTATGTATATACATTCATTTATTACCAATAGTGGTGTATAGATTGCAACGTTAGGAGTTAATAATAATAATAATAATAAAATATAGATCTGATTGCTTGACTTGTATAGCAGTTAACTCTATTGTTGTAATCTACATGTCGAAGATGTTCCTAAAATCATACAAACGTTTAGCTTTATAGTCTTTTTTTCTTACAGGCACATGAAGAAATATACTGTATAAAGTATGTTTTGTCCGATTGCAGAGATTTGTAATTTAGTTGACTGATTTTTTTTTTTAAATTCACTTCTTCAGAAAAAACAAAAAACAAATGCATATTTACTCTGAGTGTAACATATTAAATGAATGCAGTTATTCACATTTGTGGATGCTTGCCCACTCCTTTGGCTCCGTATGGCCTTAATTCTTTCTGTCAGGCAGTAATCAGGTCTGTTTCACTTAACGGGCCATTAGTTTTAAGAGCAAATTTGCTCTCGGCAATTGACAAATAATGTGTGTGCTTGGGAAGGAGAGAAGCGGCTGAAGGTGTCTCCGTATACCAAACCTGACCTGGCAGGACTTGGAACGAGGGCGGGAGATTGTGAAAAAAAAAAGGATAAATTGTAGGGAAAGAATAGCATGGCCGCACACATCGGATCCACTGGAGGAAAAATCAGGCTGACAGGTCATAGAGTGCCCTGAAGATGTTTCCATTTTAGCTCCATTCAAATCAACAATCTCTGCCCTCTGCATGAACTCTCTTGTATTTACCACACAGAGAAAAAAAAAAACGTCCAAAGAAGCCAACCTTAAAAAAAAAATAAAAAATTGTCTGTGTATTTACCTTGCCCCCAGTGTCTACAGTTATTTTATGACCAACTCCACCTTTCCGTTCCAAATCAGGTATGCAGAGGTCAAGCAATAATGAACGCTTACCCATGTAGACGAAACTCTCTTTTGAAATTAGTCTTGCAGTGGTTAATACCAATAATAATAATAATAATACCGCAGGCCAACTATTCCATAAATAACAAGCATTACCGTCTCAGAATCCCAGCTAAAATCTAAATCTCTCAGGTGAAGACAGCTTTTAGCGAGTTGGTATTTTCTATCCAGTCATCCGTGTATGTCTGGCAGGGAGGAACGGGTCGCTTGGAGTTTGGCCAAACTCCATTCGTTAGCTTAATAGATTAAGACACAGGCAGCATTTGCTTTCATCTCTCCCAGGGAGCACTGACACAAATGATTCTTGTTCTCTTCTTAGCAGTCGCCGTTCACCATTTATGCACTCCCCTTACATCTATTTTCTCCTTCGGAACACGCAAAGGCTCAGAAAAATAATAATATGGGTTTTAAAAAATGTGGTAAATATAATTGGAAACGACGTTAGTGTCATGAGGAAGTTTTGTCTCAAATGGAACTTGTGGGATCTGAGTGGGAAATTAATGGGCCATGGATATACAGTATATATGCAATTCCTTTTTTTTCTATTTCTTTTCCGGTATCAATCGAAACGATGTGAGGCCATCAGAATTTGACAGCTTAGACTTTGCAGTTTTTAATAAGCATATCATTCAGTTGCCCATGGTTTCCCAAATGGCATTAGAGCAACGCTGCAAAAGTGGCGCCTGGCACAACGTTTTCACTGTATCAATGCATCGTACAATTTAAGCGATCCATAGCAAGTTTCTCAAAACAGGATCAGTTCTTGACAATCAAAGAAAGCAAAACATGTTTCTACCACCACTGATGAAGAACATTGAACGCTTAGAGCAGCAGGCGTTTGCACAAAATTATGGAATGTTCATTCAGAGGTCTGCACTGGACTGAACTGGAATAAGTAATATTATGGTCAGGGACAGAACGACATCCTCCCAGGCGGGAATTTTGGGAATGATATGCTTACAAAACCTAAAAACTGGTTAATGCTGACACACACACACACACGTCTATCTATTATCTATCATCCTAGGACTAATAGGAGGCAAACGTCATTTCAGAAACTACCTGATGAAAGCCTTGATAAACGCATGGTTTTGTGCAAATTGTGAAAAAATAAATTTGCATCCCACCCAGAACTTCAACCCTCCGGTACCATATATATGAAAAATAGGTAGACATGACATGCCTCTTTAAACTGCCCAGTTAGTGGGAGCAAAGTGCCAGCGGATGCTTTCACATTGTGGTGAAATACTCTTGCACACAATACAGTATAATCACAATGAAAGAGCTGGGAATAATCTATCATGTATAAGATTTTTGTTTTACCCTTTTTTTCAATTGTTCTGTTTTCATAACACATTCTGTATAATTTTAGCAAAAAAGTAAACCTAAAAAAAAAAATCAGCAAGGGCATGTTGTGATTTATTTTGAATATTCATACATTGAGATCACATATAACATTAAACAACATATAACATTAAATAATGTATATGATTGATGCGTTATAGTAATGGTCGATGGGGACGGGTCTCGAATAAGCTTCGGCTTCTATCCGTCAGCCCTTCTTTCGGATGTCAATGTTGCAAATGATGTGATGTGATTGATGTAAGCTGTAATGTGTCCGAAAGGAAAAAATGAATAAACTAAACTAAACTAAACATTGTCGAGAAATGCTTGACTTCCTCTTTAAAATTGCATAAAATTAATGGCGATTTTACGTAATATATATATATATATATATATATATATATATATATATATATATATATATATATATATATATATATATATATATATATATATATATATATATATATATATATATATATATATGCTGAAGTGTTGGTCAAGGGGCAGGTTTATTGAGCAAAGATGTGATGCACAGGAAGAAATTGTTTCAGTTTTCATGTGAATGAAAAGGCTTGGTTTGCTTTGTGCATGCTCCCTGTATTTGAACATCAGCAATATGTGCTCAATGAATCCCATTTTGCTTTATGTTTTTCTCCAGAGAGCGCTGCGCGCCTCAGGCCGAACTCTACTTTGTTCAAGTTTTTTTTTTTTTTTTTTTCCCCTCATCATAGCCTAAACCCACATCCTCCACCCCCATCAGTGACAGCCCCCTCTCTTTCAACCGCAGACAAGGCATTTGCACTGCTGAGGAGAATGTGAGCTAATGAAAGTGTAAAGCCTGTGTTCACTAGAGTATAAAATTCACATTTGGCCAAGACTGGCTCTGCAATCTGATATTATGAGCTCCGGCGCGGGTAGCGCAAAGGGCTAAATAGCGCTGAAAAAAGACGAAGCAGGACAAAACACACCATTTTCGTGAGTTGATGTCAAACCGGTATTGACATCAGGGCTGCATTCAGTTGTTCTTTATTTATTTGAAGATAGAACAGTTCACACTTTGACATATTTGAACATCTTGAAACAGGGGATATATGTCTGGTTCTGGCAAAAGCCCCACCAATGTGATTCACGGTCGCTTTTGTAAAGAGGGAAAGATGGCGAGAGATGAGCAAAAATGTAAGATACTGTGTTCCGCCATCTTGTTTGTTGTGTACATGGAGCAGCTGCTAGGTCATTAAAATGTTGTGGGCAAAAATTAGGTCACCATGTTTATAAAGAAGTTAGGCAGATAAGCTATGAAAAAGTGACAATTAAGCATCAGCAAATTAAATTACTTTAATTTTTCTTACCATTAGCACATTTACCAACAACTATTGTTCTTGAAGCAGTTCCTTGTAATTTATTCACATGAAGCATACTGTAGTTGGGAAATATTTCTTTTAAAGAAGAGAATAGTATAAATCAACAAGAGACGGAAAAGGCGGTTCTTTGTACCGAAACAGTAGCTCTACTTCATCTAGGTCAAAAGTTCATCCGCATTAGAACTGGTTGACCTATTTCTTCACAAAAACTTTGACTATCGTTTCTCATTTTGTCCTCTAGCCTCTTGTCTATTCGCATTCATCACATTATTCACTCAACTTTTCGCTGGTGTAATCCTGCTCATGTCATTTAATTAAATAGCTGATTGAGTAATTAACTAGCATTGATTCAGTTTACTAGTACAACCTATTCTGCAGAACACTACAGTCATACACCAACTAAATGCCTTGATTTTCTTAACTTACGGGGAAAAAAAAGTTTGTATTATTTCTATTAGTAGTAGTATTTTGCCATGTATTGTTACCGTAATTGTATGCATAATCATATTTGTAAGTCATATTTGATGTGTGTGTGGGGTTTTGTGTGTGTGTGTGATTTGAATACAGAATGCTTAATGGGATAGCGAAAAACTACTAAAAACAATTTTGACAAGATCTCAAAATCATACAAATGATTATATATATATATATATATATATATATATATATATATATATATATATATATATATATATATATATATTCCAAAGACATGCATGGCAGGTTAATTGGGCGCTCCGAATTGTCCCTAGGTGTGCGTGTGAGTGTGGATGGTTGTTCGTCTCTGTGTGCCCTGCGATTGGTTGGCAACCAGTCCAGGGTGTCCCCCGCCTACTGCCCAGAGCCAGCTGAGATAGGCGCCAGCAGCCCCCGCGACCCTTGTGAGGAATAAGCGGTCAAGAAAATGGATGGATGGATATATATATATATATATATATATATATATATATATATATATATATATATATATATATGTGGGTTTGTGTGTGGGGGGAGGGTGTGTGGGCGTGCGAACACTTCTCATCTGATAATTTCTCAAGCAAATATGTACACCAGTGACATTTGGGAAAGTGCAGTTTGACAGGTCCTCATTCTTTCTTCTTTGCCTTCATCAACCGTTTTCTTTCAGTCATTCGCTCAAAAGATAAAAGGTTGCAGTAAATTCCCAATCGTCCTTTTGCTAGAGCAGAACAGGATCCTTATGCAGGAAGTGTCCTGAAGAGCCAATGTGGCAATTATCATCAAGCAAGATCAGAAACTACAGCCATATGATTGCGGACTATCAACTTTCGAGGCATGTTGGGGTCATACATCCTGTTAAATAGAGAGCCTACTGATACGTTGTGTTTACTTGGGCTCAGCTGTATATACCATACGGGGCCGATCAAAAGCATCTGGCTGCATCTAGGCCAATGTATGGCAATCTCTTGTCCTCTTTCCCCCGTATGTCTTATAACCACCACAACGGGTTTGGGTCAAGACTTCAAGTTATGTAAATGTACTTTTTTCAGTTGTGAGTTCATATGAGCTGCACAAAGAAATATATATATATATATATATATATATATATATATATATATATATATATATATATATATATATATATATGTGTGTGTGGGGGGGGTGCATGTGTGTGTGTGTGTGGGGGGGGGGTGAGTGTGTGGGTGTGTGTGTAAAGAAATGTACATATGAGATGTATATTTTACATAAGATAATTGAATTTACAGTTTAAAAATTTTACATTTTAAACACGTGTTATCATAACACTATTTTATATAATTTTATATAATTTTTAAATATTACTTTTGTCATTACATTAATTAAATTTTGTTGATTTTGTGAACATGTTATTACATTATGACAAATACATTTAAAAGAACGACAATAATGTGACAATCGAAATTGTGTATACATATACTGTACTGGTACAAAAAAAAATGCAATACACATACACACTTTTTGCTCACATTTTATTTTCACAGTTTAAACAATTGAGCTTACTTTATTAATATCAGCATTCTTACATTGGAATTTTTTTACCGTATTTTTGTTTTTGTCCCCCCCCAATTTTTGACATTGTAATTAGTTCCAAATATATTTCTTAAATATTTTTGTAAAACAACAAAATCAGAGCAAAATCTCAATAAAATGATTTATCTGAAATGTTTCTTCATGTTCATTTATGAGCCAATATGTATTTTGTGTATTTTTATTCGGACGTGTTGTCCATTTAACATTGACATTAGGGTGACCAGGGCAAAACTCTTTCCTCACTTTTTATTTCAGTAGGTTGTACTTTTTAGCGCTTTAAATCAAACATTTATTGCCAGGCAAAGAAAAAAAAAGTACTAGACCACATCTAAAATGAATTTGGCGAAGGAGTGCTTTTCTGTGAGTGGAAATGTTCTTGGTGTTGTTGGAGTGGGTGAGAGTGGCTGGTCACAGAGAGGTTATCGGAAGAATGACAGGGAAAGACGCATTCAACAGAAGTCAGAAAAAGTGGAAAATATCCTACTTGCATTCAACACATACAGAATAAGCGTCATGCTCACTGCACACAAATCCAATTCACCTCTCGTGTATTTTTCTATCACTGCAGCGCGGGGATTTTTTTTTCCCTCTCCAATAAGAGTAGAAGGAACTTTTTTTTTGGAAAATGTCACCGTGGCATGAACATGTATTGCATTTGAAGTCAGAGAGCCTCTAATATTACCATTGAAGCTAAAATTCCCCACTTAAATTGTCATAATGCCACACATGCACTTCTGCTGCACCTTTACAGTGCTCTGAGTGCCATAAGCTCTTGACCTTGTACAGAGCAGAAGAAATGAAAAAAGCTTAAATGTGGCGGGCAATGGTGCAGTTTTTCTTTTAAAAATTTCATCCAACTCATTTGCTATTTCTCTCCATTTTTATTTTTTTTTAAAAATAAATCAGTGATACTACTTCATGTTTGTTTGAATATATATACAGGACTGTCTCAAAAATTAGAATATTGTGATAAAGTCCATTGTTTTCTGTAATGCAATTGAATGAGCAAAAATGCCATACATTCTGGATTCATGACAAATCAGCTGAAATATTGCAAGCCTTTTATTATTTTAATATTGCTGATTATGGCTTACAGCTTAAGGAAACTCAAATATCCTATCTCAAAATATTAGAATATTTCCTCAGACCAAGTTAAAAAAAAAAAAAGGCATAATCAGCAATATTAAAACAATAAAAAGCTTGCAATATTTCAGTTGATTTGTAATGAATGCAGAATGTATGGCATTTTTGCTTATTTAATTGCATTACACAAAATAATGGACTTTATCACAATATTCAAATTTTCTGAGACAGTCCTGTATATATTTTTTAATCACACAAATGCTGCTCTTAACATTTTGCGCCTACTTCAACATTTAAATTGATATTTAAATTGATATCAAAATGCATTCAAAATGCTTTGTGTATTCATTCAAATGAAATTAAATTCTTATTATACAAAAATAGATTAATTTAAAGGGACTTTACTTATTTAGCCATTTTTGGTAGTCAAACATTAATATTTTGCCTCTAATAAATTTGATATTTCATTATTTTTCATGTACAAATAGTACCTTTAAAAACACATTTTGCAACTTGCTGTCGACTGAAAATGACATCACAAGGGCTCAGGTAACCAATCACAGCTCAGCTTGTGAATGTCACATGACCAAACCTAGACAATAGGTGAGCTGTGATTGGTTACCTGTGCCCTTGTGATGTAATTTTCAGTCGACAGCAAATTGCAAAATGTGTTTTTAAAGCTACTATTTGTAGATGAAAAATAATGAAAGTATCAAAATTAATTAGAGACAAAATATTAACTTTTTATTGTTATAATGGGCTAAATATGTGAAGTATCAAAGTAAGTATAAAAAAAAATCAAATGTGGATATATTTGCAATGACATGGCAAAACTACTGATTAAGAGAACATGGTGGTCCTCTGAGAAGGAGGATAAATAGCTGGGCGGAAGCGTTGCATGAGATGAATCCACTTGATTTGTTATGAAAGCAAATGAGTCGAAACATTTTGGTATTTCATTCATGTTGTGACATGTAAACTGTGTCTTTGAGAGTAAAGATGACAGACAATTAGACTGACATGTGAGTGTGCGGCCTTGCTGGAGATACTTTTGTTGCCGGGGTTCATTCAGCATGCGGTTTTCTAATGGTTGCCGGTTTGTCCTGTAGGCGGCCCACTTGCTCCACGTTACCTCAACCAAGGCCTCACGACTGCTTTCAGCGTGACACGAGTGTGACACATACGCAACAGAGGAGCTGACCGAGCACTCACCTCTCCCTAAACGCTTTATTTATTCCCGCTCATGGATCAAAGTGCTGTTGGGGTTAACCTACATAGCAGCTTGGTGCCGTGCCGACCTCGTCAACCCGGCTTGATACAGATATGATGAAGGCTTAGAATGGATGGTAATGAAGGACCACTCAGGCCCATTGACCGAGTCCATTAATGACATAGCACATGGAACTTTGATTGAGCAGTATTGAGTTTGGCTATTGAAGCGTAATACGCTATATTGTACTTACAAGCCTAATCAAAACTATATTATTTCCATAGCATAGGCGTGCAAGGATGAACAATTTGTAATCATCAATTTTTCAAGTTTACTTCCCAGATCTAAAGTTGTGATCAGATTCTTAATACAACTTGTTTTTTTTTTGTTTTTTTTACACATTACATTTATTTATTGAACATATAATACCAAAAATAAATTTCTGTGGTATCAATATTATGTCTTAAATCACCAAACAATGTCATTACCACAAAAAGTAATATATATATTCTGGGTTTCCCCTGAATGTATATACATATTGTCAGCTAGGTTATATTTATTTAAAAAAGAAAAAATACATTTTGTACTGACTTTATAATTAAAATCATTAGACTATCATGCTTTCTTGAATTTCTTGTTCATTTTAATTTCTGATGCCACTAAAAGTGTATAAAGAGACAAACTAAATGCAGTCCGTTGTCATATCACTGAAAAAAACATGACTGGGCTAAATTCATATTTACACAATATATTCTAGTAAACTGTACATAATAAAATGACACTATTTAGTTTGGTATCATATTATGTTGGTGTAATCAAATTTGAATAATCAGTCAGTTATATGAACTCATTTTGTCTGAATAAAATCAAGTAAATATCAGTAAGAATTTAATTATATTTTATCAGTAATGTCAGCAATGTTGAAAAATTAGTTAATACTACTCAATGGCATTTCTTTTATTTTAATTGCTAAACACGTCCGTTTTTGGCCAAAGCCCGCCATGGCCAAATTTTGTTTAAAACAGCTTAGTTAAATCAATTGTTTTTAATCAAAGATGACACTTTGTTGCCACAATTTGTTTAAGTAGGTAATGGTCACACTTTACACAGTGTATGTAGTGATATAAGGACTTGTAAATTAATAAAATATCTCTGTCACCTCTTAATTCAACTCTTACAAAATGTTTTTGTTGTTGTTGTTGTTGTTGTTGTCATTAATACAAAGTATATAGTTACAAATAAACGTACATTTAAATGTACAGACATTTAAAATGAGCAAGAAACTGAAGAAAAAGGGGTGGTCTCAGATCGCTGGCGCTGGGCTGAAAACTCATAAATCAATTTGATTAATTTCATATTCTTAAAAAAAATCTATACTTTTGGTCTGTCCACATGTGTGGATGTTATTCTTAAAAATTATTGACCAATCTAAAGTGTTGAAAATGGCTTGCTCTCTTGTAATGTTAATGGTTGAATAAAAGTGACTATTTTGGAGGTGCAAGGTTTATAATATCACACGCAAACAATTATTTTGAACTGCCCTTTTGAATTTTCAAAACAGTTTTTTTAAAGAGGGAATATATTTTTAGACTTGTATCTCTGCTTTATACAAAACAAAATAAAAGATGTATAGCTAAATGTCATTAATATACAATGGTAAGTAATTTAACAAAAAAATATTTTTGAGGAAGTGCAGTTTTGATGTTTGTGTTTTCAGTGCTGTCTGTAACTCAGTTTGAAACGCGCAATTTGACAAAACATTTAGATAATATACTCCATTTAATCGTGAAAATAAATGTAATTTAACATTTGTAGGGCTTCTGTGTATGTGTTATTAAATTACTCACAAATGTTCTCTTGAGAATTCATATATGTGTGCAATGTGCAAACCTCCATCCAAATCATCATTTCTTCTTTATTATTGTATTTGTCCCTCGTGTTCACCCATGATGGCCGATAGATGTGGCTTAGCTGTTACTGCGACCCCTCTTATTTGAAAGTTTTTGATGTGATGGGACCGCTTTGCTGTTGCGCTGCAGAGTCAAAGGTTGTGGGTTTGAAGCTCAGATGTGACCTTTGGGTGTGGCGCTTGCTTGTTCTCCCCACGCTTCTTGTGACTTTTCGAGAGGCGCTGGCTTCCACATTCCAAAACTACAAGTTAAGTTAATTGAAGATGCAAAATTGCTCACAGGTGTAAATGCGAATGTAAATGGTCGTTTGTCAAAATGTTCCATGTGACTGGCATACCCAAAATATGGGATAGAGAATGGATGGATGAGGGGTGGTGCAGGATTTGATTCAAATAAAAACATTGAAATCAGTTACACAAGCTTGTAGTGATAAAATCATGCTGAAGCATATCTGACCTGGTTTAGTTATTGCTCTCCAGTGCGTGCTTGATGTTATTAGAAGGTGAAAGGTTTCCAGTCTGTTCCAGATGTGGTGCGACAGTCTCCGAGGTATTAACGCATTTTAATGCTTTGGGGAGCTATACAATGATATTATTTACTGTACTTTGCTCTGATTTTACTTCACAATTTCTAGCTTCAGGTAGCATGTGGTGGGAAATCTGAATCTAATATTGAACAACATGTTGAACTGCAGGGATGAAACGAAAATGTATTTGAACAAATCCCTCAAGACTTAACAGAAGTTAGACATAGAAGTTTGATTATTTGCTTCATAACAGCATTTTTCTCAACGGGTACTCCGTGGCTGCAAGGAGCATTTGAAGTAAACAGCCCTCATTCCGCCACTTTCATTCGCCAATGCCGCAACGGCCGCCATGATGAACTCCGGATGAACTCACTTGTATTTCGATGCGATGAGAAGATCAGACCAAGCGATTGGATGAGGTCAGTGCTCCAAATCGGCTAAATCCAGGTTTGGACAGATCCATGTTTGAGAACATCCACGGGCTTATTAAACATCTCATCAATATATAATGTGTCTCACTCCAAAAGTCTGGCCACTGCAAGCATGAGAAAACGCCATTTGTGTCAATTTGCAGCAATTATTTTCTTTGTGACAGCTTTGTGACAACGAAGGCTGTTTGAAAGCACTATATAAATAAAGATGACTTGACTTGACTTTTTCATTATAAAATGTGTTAATCATTCTGTTAGAAGTTATGGTGTCAGCTGCATTTGCACAGTAGCAATACAATACAATGTGTGTGCGTGTGTGTGTGTGTGTGTGTGTATATATATATATACACACACACACACCCACGCACACACACACACACACAGTGCTCAGCATGTGAGTACACCCTCTTTGAAAAATGTTAATATTTTATTCAATATCTCAATTAACATAATTTCCAAAAGTTTGACATGGTTTCTGTAAACATGTGCTTAACTCACAACATAAAAGGAAGGTTGTAATAAAATGCATAGACTCACAAATATGGCACTTTACTGTACTGTACTGTATTGTATTTAATTTAATTTAATCACTGGTGTAATAACCTTATTTATTGATTGAATTATGTTTTATTTTCTTATCTGTTCTTATTGCTGCTGTAAATGTAAATTTCCCAGAGGGAGCCATCCCAAAGGGATCAATAAAGTCAAATCTAAGTCTAAGATTACAAAATCTCAAGTTTAATTAAATGAACTAATGCAAAACATTGATGCATCCCACAACAAAAACAACATCTAGTATTTCCTTTGACCTCCATGACTATTATGGATAGCTACTTGTCTGCTCGGCCTGAAATAAAGTTGTCAGTCTTTTTCTCGGGGTCTACTTATTTATGCAAAATGTACTTCAATAAATTTGATTTGAAAACTACGGAGCCCCTAAAGTGACATGGGAGAAAAAAAAAAATTAAATGTTTCTCGTCCGGACGAGAAACTTTCTCGTCCGGACAAGAAACTTTCTCGTTCGGACGAGAAACTTTCTCGTCCGGACAAGAAAAGTTTCTCGTCCGGACAAGAAAAGTTTCTCGTCCGGACAAGAAAGGTTTCTCGTCCGGACAAGAAACTTTCTCGTCCGGACGAGAAACATCACCTGCGAGCGGGAACTAGGAGAGCTAGCTTGTGGCGGCGAACGGTAGACCACTGTTCAACTTGCTTCCAGTGCAGACTCAATGTCAGCAGAAGAGGACTTTGAATCTTTCCTTAGAACAAGGAATATACCGAATAGTGTCATCGACCAACTAAAAGAAGAAAAGGTAAGGATGATTGTTAACTTTTTGTCACATGAATAGACCCCATATGCTGCACGCTTAATTTGCGTCTTTACTTGCTTTTGTTATTGTAGCCTCATGCTAGCCTCAAATGCTTCGCATATTTTAAGTTGGCATTTCTAATTACAGATCGACATTAACGTCATATGTGTTATGACGGATGATGAGTTGGGACAGTATGTCACGAGATATGGAGACCGACTTGCTATCAGAGCATTTTGTCGTCGGAGAACCGTGACGAACGAACGTTCGGGAGGAATTCAGACTGCTAAATCTGCGCTCATGCAGAACATCAGAGAAAGGCTTGGTATTGAACGGGAAAATGCTGTCGACCGAGGAGGAGCACGCGGTGCTGGAAATAAAAGTGCAGCCAAAGTCACCCGGCGAGTTGAGATGGGATGGCTACACTTTCAGAACGGCTCTTTTCATCAAATAAGAGCAAGAGGTGGAGGTGGAACACGGCACTTGGCAGTTGACAAATCGGTGACCATGGCTGAGATGCTGGAGACAGGAAAAGGATTGTTTTTTCCAAATGGACATTCGTCAAAAGGACCGATTGAAGACTTTCACTTCGGTGTTCGTGATTATAGCCACAATTTAGTGTCCCTTGACGTTACAGTGGGCCAGCTGTATGAGGAACGTAAAATGGGAATGCTGCGCGTTTACATGACCTCCAAGGCAAAAACAATACTCCTCTCGGATGTATCATCTGACATCGAGACCCCAGACGAGCAGCCACAGAAGGTAATGCTATTTTATATTCTGTGACGTGAGTGGTGTAAATACATAGACTACTGTACTGCAGAAATTGCATTCATAAACAAGATGACTTGTTTGAAAACTGGGACCGGAGATTGTTGTGGATTAGCATACCTCAAATGAACCCCACCACCCTCATCTTCCTCCTTATTGACAAAGGCACTGCGTACGGTCACAACTATACAGGTGTTAGTCAGAAAATTAGAATATCCTTAAAAAGTTGAATAATTTCTGTAATTCCATTGAAAAAATCAAACTTTCATAGATTATAGCTTCAGGGCCCACAACTTCAGAATCTTACGCCCACAACAGTGATTTCAAGTATTTATTTGTTTATTATTATTATTATTTTTTACATTATTTGGGCTTCCAGCTCATAAAACACTAAAACATGTCAAAATTTGAATAATGTGAAGGAATTACCATGCACACTTCCCAATGTTTTGTATGGGGGAAAAAAAAGATGGATCGATGGATGGATCCATCTTTTTTTTCCCCCCATGCAAAATACTGGGAAGTATGCATGGTGATTTCTTCCCATTATTCTAATTTTTTGATGTCCTGTTTTATTGGTTTTATGAGCTGGAAGCCCTAATAATGTAAAAATAAAAAAATAAATACTTGAAATCACTTAAATTGTGGGCCCTGAAGCTATAATCTATGAAAGTTTGACTTTTTCAATAGAAATACAGAAATTAGAGGAAGTCAACCCAAAAATATTCTTTACAATAATATTTTCGATGAAGCTCCACTAGTCTAAACATGGTATTCTGGTTAATATTGTGTTTTTGGAATATAAATTAAGCAGTAAAATCTACTAATTTTTATCCATTTCAGGGGGCGGCCATTTTGCCATCACAGTTACTCTGTGCTCAGTTAATGACCAATTACAGCTCCCCTGTTTTCTGAAGCTGACCTGTGATTGGTCATCGGTCTGTGATGTCATTTTCAGTCGACAGCAAATGATAAAATGGCATTTATGTATTTTCTACTGACTATGCAGAGACGATCCTTGAGGAAGCGGAGTCAGGGACATCAGCACAGGAGGACAAGAATTAATCAAGTGGATAACCCAGAGAGGTCCTCTGATTTGGATCCAGCACCAAGTAGCTCAATGCAGGTAAACTATGAAATAGTCTACAGTCTATGCAGTGTATGGAAATTGCCAAAATGCTTGAACAATATTTTTAAACACAAACACATTAATCACATCTGTTGTGACATTTAGGTAACATCTACATTGCAACACCGCTGTGGTATTGAGCCCTAAGCTCAAGAACTTATTGCATGGCTTTGCGATATGCATATTGCAAGAGCCAATATCGCAATATCATATTTTTTCTATATATTGTGCAGCCCTAGTAAAAATTCACATCCCTGGTCAGATGATCCATCGAAAAGACAAGGTAATAACTATGTGTTTATTTTATTTTTTTGCGTCAATCACCAACAGAGAGGAGAACTAATGGACCGATCAAGACCAGCATCTCTTGAGATGAGTGACACAGAAGAAGCCCTACATCCTCCGTCTTCCGATGAGCTTGGCCAATTAACAGACAGTTTTTTGCTGCATGTAATTTGCAATTTTCTCAGGTTCGAGAGATTGTAGAAGTTTTACAAAAGGTGATGTGCAATTCATCCAAGCACCATTTGCACATTTTGTGTGTTTTTTTTTTAATCGATCATTTAAGGCAATTGATCAGTTGATTCAACATCAACTAGTTAAAAAAAATATCTGCTTAAAGGCATATACTAGTGAATTGTTTCATATGTTATTCATGGCTGTTTTTGCTGAAGCCTCATAGTGTTAGTCTAATAGCATAACAGCCAAAGTCATTTTCAAATGTCTCAAATTGTCTCAATCCAACCTTTATAGTACATCATGGATTAAATAATAAAGAAACTGCACAAACAAAGCAAAATGCAAATTAATTCACATATTGGTAATTTTTTTTCTTACTGAAAAAATGTCTTAGTAAATTATGCTATTAGGCTAACAATATGTTAAAAATGCTAGTAGTTTCTAGCAACAGTATTTCTGAATAAAGATTCAATTTCTCCTTTCATGGACTGGTTTATTGAACTTTGTTAGGGGTTTGTTCATTTCCCATATATGATCAATGTAAAGCCAAGCATTGATGATAATGTTATACGTACTGTTTATGCTATACAACAAATTGAAATGTAAATTGAAACAATTGAGCCGTACCATTTGTGATCTACACACGAGCTAAAGTATGTATGTCTTTTGATAAGTTATAATAAGCGTGGATATGGGAACAATCCGTTCAAAGTTACAATCTGAGTTTCTACAGAATTTATCTGAAAAATTACAATTGCAGTAAGTATCCAATGGTGGACTGTGAAACGTTCATTTTTAGAAGTGTTCAAATGTAAATCCATCTCAAATTACAGAGCAGATGTTATCTCATGCCTCAAATGCAGGTACAGATCCAATGCTTCATAGGCATCAGATGGATTGTGAATCTGTGACTCCAGCATTAAAATATTGCAGATGTTGTATATTTCTATGTCACATGGCACCGCTGGGCGAAATGTGCATTGACTCCAACACAACTGTACATCAGCTCTGTCCACTGAGGAAATGCAGTCATAACTTGAATAGAGTTCTGGGAACATGTACATGATTTGTGGCCGACCACTGGGTACCCTTTCGTTCTTCGATGGTCTGATGATGTGTGCATCCCACACATGGATGGTCTCATCTAGTTCGTCCTGGGGGGAAAGAAAAAAATAGTAGGCAATGTTAGACAGTAACATAAAAACTTAATATTCATGTGGTTTTGTGTCATAGTTTTGGTTAGTTCTCTTGAAATAAATCATGTTAAATGTTTTTGATGACGATACATTCAAATTACATGAAATAATGTATCAAAGAGCAGCAAATAGGAATGTGAGGCCAGTGACACATCACCACCATGAACAGCTCCAGGCCTCACTGATCAATTACAAATGGTGTGCTGCAAGTAGGCTACAATATGGGTCTCCGGGTGGCGGAGTAGTTACCATCACTTGCCTACGGTTCAAGTTGGTGTGAGTTCGCTTCCCCCACCTTGGAGACCATGTACGAGTGTGAAAACAAAGCATAAAAAAAGTAGGCTACAATATATTGCTGACTACATTCGATGCACCCTTTAACTGCGGAATGAAGTCAAATTTATTGAAGTGACAGTATTTGCATCTGATATTAATACAGAAAACCGCTTTGAACGGCACATGCAATGCTCAGTCATAAATTGGCCACTTGGGCAGGATCCGGGGTGGGGAGGAGACCTCACCTCATTTGCGTATGTGGATCCTTATACGCCTAAAATGTAAACATTATCTTTTTGTTGTTGTTATGACTTATTAATAGTAGATCACAGATGTCCTGATTTTATTATAATCTGATATTGATACCCGTTCCCGGCATCAGGTGCCGTTTCATTACACAGCAGGCATGTGTGGTGCGGCTAGGCCAATACTGTCCTCTGCCTATACTACATATGCAGTATATAATTAAAAGAAAACAAAAAAAAAACGTCTTTCATGCTTTATCATTGTATTCCAATTAACAATTATATACGATATTTACTGTTTTTGAGCCGATGTTGACAATTGAACATTAAAACTATGGCTTACCTGAATGATGATGCCCATGAAGCAGAACTGAATCAGATTTCGATCCAAATATGATCCATCGAACAAACCACGGTCCTTCAGATCAGTGAAGAGAGAGATGTAAAATTCCATTGATTGCCTTCTGAGAAAGCCCCACCAAC
>NC_135421.1:5741941-5841941 GCF_051991245.1 Festucalex cinctus | reverse complement strand
AAAAATAAATAAATTAGAGGTGTCAGTCGATTAAAATTTTTAATTGTAATTAATCACATGACTTCAATGATTAACTGACGATTAAACGCACATTTTATATCTCAATTTATATCGAAATTTAAAATGAAATGTACAATTTTTTCCCCCTAATTAAATATGGTTTTACTTTTTAGTCATTGATACAGTAATTTCAAAACAATTAAATTTAAAAAAGTTAAAAAAAAAAAAAACACACAAAAAAAACATGTACTGTACTGTAATTCCATTTGTAAGACAATGGTGACAACTGAGTGCATTTTTCTTTTCATATTAGGAGCTGCCTAATTCTTAACATGAAGTAACTTGTGAAATTATGCACATTTTTAAAAATGGAAAATACAAAAGTCCCCACAAATATGCATTCGCTGAATGCTTTTATTTTGTTAAGTTCAATAAGATGTACATTGTAAAATGACGAATCTTTACTTCTTAGGAACCAGAAACGATCTATGTGTTCTTCTCATATTAAGAACTGTGTAATTTTAAACAATAAGTAACTTGCGAGTTTCTGCACATTTTAAAATTGTAAGATACAACTAACACCAATCCCCACAAATATATGCAGTATAATTATGTGACAGCTGTGGAGCAAAGGCTTGCGAAGCAAAGCAGGCACATATTACTATCCTAGAAAACGGCCCCGGCGTTTATTATAGCGGAATTTTTCAGAAAAAATGCTGCCCGAACCGTTGAATGTACCGGCACAAATGAGGTATCAAAAGATGCGGCTCGATCTGACTCAGCGGGGAACCATTTTTTTTCCGGAATTCCGAGTTACCATGGCGACGCAATTCCCCCCAAAAAACGCCAAAAAGCCCCATAGGAAGGAATGGAGAAGGGGGGAAAGAGCCACAAATTAAGCACCTTTTTCCAAGCCACGCTGTGCGCACATACATGAACCGACCGATATGATTTTTAGCTCATTTTGTTGCAATTTTTCGCATTTAGCATGCTAATGCTAGCTTAGCATGCTAATGCTAATGCTACCTTAGCAAGACAATGCTAAATTAGCACGCTAACACTAAGTTAGCATATTAATGCTAATGCTAACTTGGCATGGTTAGCATGCTAATGCTAGCTTATTGACTGATTCAGAGGTAAAGTACAGCAACATTTGGCAAACTGTTCAGTGCATTCGGCTTTCCACCTTGCAAAATTTCCGTGGAAATTTTTCTAGTTTAATTTATTACTGCTAAATTGTGTTATAGTGAATCCTTTTCATGACATTGGACGCTTTTATTTTGTTAAGTTCTCGGATGCGCCATGACGAATATTTATTTATTTAATAAATAAATTAATTAATTATTTTTTTTATTTAAATTAATTAATTAATTAATTAATTAATTATTTAATTAATAATAAAAAAAAAAAAAAGAAATATGGAAAAAGAAGCCTGCATCAGTATGCACAGCATGCCATGCACATCAGTGTATCAGAAAAGATCAAACTGAGCCTAGAAGTTATCGCGTTACAACTCTTTTGTGTTTTATCTTGTTTGGTAAATGATGTTAAACGAACTTACTGCAAACCTGGTGAGAACAGAACAATGTGAGAAGAGA
This sequence comes from Festucalex cinctus, assembly GCF_051991245.1. Classification (NCBI taxonomy): domain Eukaryota; kingdom Metazoa; phylum Chordata; class Actinopteri; order Syngnathiformes; family Syngnathidae; genus Festucalex; species Festucalex cinctus. The sequence continues at coordinate 5,840,343 of NC_135421.1, read as the reverse complement.
AAGAAAGAAAAAACAAAAAAAACAAAAAAAAACAATGTGATTCCAAACCTGGGTCCCCAAATTGCCTCGGGGTGGTTCGGCGTGCCTTAGAATATGCAAAAAGAATAAAAAATAAAATAAAATAAAATCTGATTTTCAAACAGCCTGATTACATTTGAAATTGAAATATAAATACGGTCTGATGTGCCTTTTTAATTTTTAAGTTAAATGGTCTTGCTCAAATAAAAAACGTGGGGCATTTATTTAATTTTTAAATTTGCTGATAAATGATAAATAACTGTAAAAAATGTAGTTTTATGTATGCTATGTGTGTGCAGTGCGTGCCCATACGTTCATTTTCTATAACACTTGCTGTGTACTTGTTGTAAACACTTGTTCTAATATTGATTGTGTAAGAATGTGACCTTTTCAACTTAGCAAATACGTTCGAGTTTATCACTTGGAAATGACATTTTTATACATGTTTGTCAAGTCTCATAAAGTGGGCTTTAGCTTATCCAAGCAGAGCAAGGTAGACTCTGAATTTGTCGTGTCATTTTTTAATTAAGCTTTTAACTAATATTTATTTATTAGATTTACTAATATTTTATTTAATATTTAGTTTCATTCTAGTCCTTTATTTCTATTTATTGTATTTTATTCTCATGCTGCTTTTGTAGGTCTGTGATTTGTGTTTTTAAATCATTTTAGTCCATTACAATCTTTCATGTTAATAGGTTGAGATGGATTTTTATTGTTTAATATATTTTCGTAATAGTAATGAATTCTCAGTGTTTCCTCCCCCTCTGAGAAGGGAGCTGTGGTGCTCCAAGGCCGTCCTGCCTCATGGGGTCCCCGGGTGCTGTGTGTGCAAGCTCCATGCTGGTGGCCTATTGCCGCGGCCTGCAATCTCCTTGTGGTGCAGATGACCATCACAATAAAATAGCTAAAACTAAGATTTAAAACAAAAACAAAATAAAAAAAAACATTTATAAAATAACGAAAATCACTGATGATTAATTAAAAAAAACAAACACACAAACTAACTGAAGCTATATTTTACACTGACAAAACTAACTAAAACAAACTGTAATTATAGCGAAAATGTCCTCTGTTTTCGTTTTTTTGTAATTAATTTCATACATGAGCCTTTGGGGTGGATTTTAAATGTATTTGTTTTGATATTAACCATAATAAGTACGTTTGAAATTGTCACACAGAAATGTCACCTAGCAACAGCCAATAGAATAGCACCTGCTTTTGCTTTTGTCGATAGGTTTTTTGTTTTTTTTTTGGTCCATATATTTAAAAAAATTATACAGTATATAGAAAATAGTTCACTGTACAACCTGAAGGTTTACTGTTGCGCAACAGTATTTCACGCCACAAATTGACATTAGAAGTTGACAGTGTAGCGAACCAGGCATGCGAGCTTGAATTAGGATTGTGATGCATCACGTATTTTTCAATTATGCACTGCACTTACTACAATGCAAAGTCTGTGGACTGTTATATTGTACCGAGTGGTGTCAGTGATTTGTGGATGGATGGTTGTTTTTCAAATATTTTTGAAATTTTACTACACAATGATAACCATGGTGTTTTTATTAAAAATCTTTCACTCAAGTACACTGTAAAAAATAATAATAAATAAAAAAAATAAAAATAAAAAATCGGTGGTTTTTATGGGCAAAAAATGGCAGCTGTTGTTACCAGGGAAATTATGTAAAAAATACAGTGCAGAAATGTAAACAACTTTACAGAACAACGTGTTTATTCTACTGGCATTGAATGTACAATAAACAGTATCTCCTGCTGAATTTAACTGGGATTAAAATAAACACAATCTGCGTGTAAATTTTATAGAACAAAATAGTATAAAATCAGCATGTGCTTGGAAGTATAGCACTTTACTACCTTACAAGGCCCTCAAAGTGCTTTGTGGTTAACTACTCATTTCACAGCATCAGAAACAACTGGACTTAGATTACCTTGCTTATGGATCTTTAACACCGTCAGACTGCGCTGGGATCGAACCACCAACCTCAGGCGTGCAAACTGACCACTCTACCACTCTATGTTTCAAAAGATACAAGTTCTGTCAGGTTGTATTTGCACAGTAATTTTTTTTAAGAGTTATTCTGGTAACCACAGCTTCCTTCCGGGTTTTGTTTCGTTAAAAAAAAAAAAAAAAAAAAAAAAAAACGTATTTATTTATTTATGTATTTATTTATTTATTTATTTATTTTTTTTACATATGGTTTTACTATACAGTAAAACCATGTGTAAAAAAAATGTTTATTTTTACAGAACAAAACTTGGAAGCTGTGTTCACCAGAATAACTCAAAATAAAAAATACTGTGCAAATACAAACAACCTTACAGAATGTGTACCTTTTAAACTGACAGCTTAAGAAGAATAGGTTAGCATAACTTAGTGGAAGAGTTGGTTCGATCCCAGCGCAGTGTGACAGTGTTAAAGATGATGACAAGACAATCTAAGTCCAGTTGTTTCTGATGCTGTGAAATGAGTAGTTAAAGCCCGTTGAGCACCTTGTAAGGTAGTAAAGCACTACACAAATGAAGTACCACTTTCCAAGCTTCTGTTTTATACTATTTTGTTCTGTAAAATTTACATGGAGTTACTGTTTATTCTGTACATTCAATACCAGTAAAATAAACAAGTTGTTCTGTAAAGTTGTTTATGTTTCCCCACTGTATTTTTTTTTTTTTTACATAATTTCCTTGCTAACCACAGCTGTCAGTTTTTCCCCGTAAAAACAGCTGATTTTTTTTATTATTATTATTATTTTACAGTGTAATACACATTACACTCATTCACTGCCTTTGACAAGTATACTTGTTAATTATATTTTGTTAGAGCGGGGATAATGGGGAAGAATCTGATTATGCTCCACTGTAAATGTCAAACTTGGAAACAACTTTACTGATGCCCAACCACCGGTAGATGACATCATTGCCCCATTTTATAGGAAATAAACACAGTTTCAGAGTCCATGGGAGAAATGCCTGTATTTTGGCAAACCTACATTTTTCTACTGTCAATTATAAAAGAATGGGACGAGGCAAAAAAGTATTCTATTCTATTCTGTCATTTGGTAGATTCAGTTATTGAAGGTAATATTGCATGGGTATTGGAATTTTTGACATTTTCTAAAATGGCTGGCAGTGAATGAGTTTTTAAAAATAAGAAAAAAAAAACTACAACAGCTGTCTAGAGAACTATTTAAAACTAGCTAAACGAAAAATAAATAAATGAATAAATAAATACATAAATTAATTAATTAATAAATAACAATAACAATTCCAAAACTAATCTAAACTATCATAACCCTAATTTACATTGACACCTGTGGGCTATTTAGAATCTTCAGTTAACCAAACCTGCCTCTGACAATAACAACTACGCCCTGAAATAATGCTGCTTTTATGGACACTTTTTTTTTTTTAAATTGTGGCAGTAGGGATACATGGCTATTGTTTAATGAAATCTTCAAATACTAATACTATGCTTAATAACCATTTCTTCTAATTTTATGAGACTGTAGCAAATCTTGAGATCATGAAATATGAACATTGTGACAAAATCTTAAACCAATATAGCATCAATGCGTTCCATCTCTATTCCCTTACAGTCCTGTGCATTTGTACTGACAAATCCTGTACCATTACTTATATATAAATAATTGAACATGACAATCAGACAAATGGAACATTTTTAGTTGTTTTTTTTACAATTGTATTTTTGGAAAGCTTTTATTTTTCACTGTTTACTCCACAGAAACCAGTAGGATGACCAGCTATAAGAGGAACATAAATAACACAAAATGCTTTGAGGTATGTACTTCCATTTCCAACACATACACTCTCACTACAGACAGACGCTTTTCCCTGCAAATGTATTCTATTTTTCCATCTGTTTCTGTTATTCCAGATCTCTGCGGCTAGCCACTAAAATGTAAAATGGAGGCATCACAACAACCTCAATATTAATACTTAATATGCCAAAACGTCTCTCATGCATCCTTTTAAATGGTTCAAAAAGCATTAAAATGGAATGTCTTGAACCCAGTCATGCTATGAATAGATTAGTTTTGAACATGTCCAAAGAGATGACCAAACTTTATTCCCTTGACGAATTGGCACTTGGACACAATGAAAAGTAGGCAGTGTACAGATTCTACAATTGTAAATGTATTGTTCTTTGAGTTTGAGTAAACTGGCAGAAATGTGAGTACACCCCAAAAGAGAAAAGCCAAAACAGTCAATATTGTGTGTGGCCACCTTCACAGCCTTGACTCTCTCTTGGGCATGGAGTTCAAAGTTCACAGGTTGCCACTGGAATCCTCTATGCCGGTGGTGTCCAAACTATGGCCCGGGGGCCATTTGCAGCCCACCGTCCAGTTTTCAGTGGCCCGCGACGTATGCTAAAAATGGCATTTGACTAAAATAAACAAAACAATAATGTTTGGAGATGGTCAAAGTAAGAAGGGAGGGTATCAAAAAACTGGTGCCATTAAAGGTTATTTTAGTTAACTAAAACTAATGAAAAAACTAAAACTAAAATTCAAAAAACAATATTGTTACCGAAATAAAATAAAAAAGAAAATGTTTTTTAAAAAACGAAAACTAACTGAAACTACATTTTATGTTTACAAAACTAACTAAAACTAACTATAATTATAGCAAACACATCCTTAGTTTTAGTCTTTGGTAATTAATTTAATGCATGAGCCTTCGGGGATGATTTTAAATGTGATTTTTAGTAGATTTATTCTGATATAAACCGGAATAATGACGTTTGAAAGTATGTCACACAGAAGTGACGTCATGTAGCAGCAGCCAATAGAAAGGCACCAAAAGATGACGTCGTCTATGTTGTTTTTTTTAAATATTGCACAAAGTAATACACATTAAAAAAAACTAATACTAATACTGAAACTAACAAACTAGACTAAAACTAAGCATTTTTTAAATAACTAAACCAATAAAAACTAACAGAACCACCCTGAAAAGGAAAAAAAATAAATACATAATAATAATTCCAAAACTGTAATAACCCTTCTGCCATATTACAAATAAATTGGTTTATATATATTTTTCTAAATATGCAAAAACAGAAATAAATTACTTGTACAATTTTTAGGACTAAACACAATTTCTCTTCATAACATGTGGCCCTTGCGTCCTTCTGATTTTCTGTTTGCGGCCCTCAAATGAAAAAGTTTGGACACCCCTGCTCTATGCCAAGTTTACCATCAGCCTCTTTAGCAAGGCAGTGGCAATCTAGGAGGTGTGTTTGGGCTCATCATCATGCTGGAATATTGCCCTTTTGGCCCATTTTCCAAAGGGAGGGGATCATGCTCTGCTTTAGTTTGTCACAGTCTTCTGTCATTCATGGTTGACTCAATTAGCTGGAGCTCCTCAACGCCAGCAGCACTCATGCAGCCCCACACCATGACAATACTATCATCCTTGACTGTCGGCAAGACACACGTGTCATTGTACTCCTCACCTGGTGGTCGCACCACGTTTATTTTGGTCTCATCAGACCACAGGAGATTATACCAGTAATCCATGTACTTTTCTTCAGCAAACTGTTTGTGGGCTTTGAACAGATCATTATGTGATCAGCGAATAATCCAAATTTAATGAATCATTAGTTCCAGGATCTCTTTCTTTAACGAGTCTATTTCTAGTTTGAATTTAATGCTTTCATTCATGCACTAAGTCAAGTTATGTAACGAGGGTGTTCGATGCTTGTTTACATGACAGCACGTCCCACCAGTGGAGAGTGGCAGTTGCAAGTCGGGTTTTAGTTTGAAATGTTTTGAAATTCCTTTGTGTATTCATGTACTCAAATAATGTAATGTAAATAATGTAATATAGGGATGTCCAAACTTTTTCAATTGAGGGCCACATACAGGAACTCAGAAGGATGCAAGGACAACATAATGTTATGAAAAGAAGTTGTGTTTCGTCCTAAAAATTGTACAAATAATTTATTTGTGCTTTTGTATATTTAGAAAAATGGTACAGTATATAAACCAATTTATTTGTAATACGGCAGTAGGGTTATTATAGTTTTGGAATTTTAAATTTTAGTTAGTTTTTATTAGTTGTCAGGGTGATTGTTAGTTTTTATTACTTTTAGTTCTTTAATAAATGCTTAGTTTTAGTTTAGTTTTAGTTAGTTTCAGTATTATTATTATTATTGTTTTTAATACGTATTACTTGTGCGCAATATTTAAAAAACACCATGGGAGCGATGTCATCTGAAGAAGCTTTTCTATTGGCTGCTGCTAGATGACGTCACTTCTGTGTGACATACTTTCAAATGTCATTATTCAGGTTGATATAAAAATAAATCTAATAAAAATCACCAAAGACTAAAACGAAGTACATTTTTGCTATAATTATAGTTTTAGTTAGTTTTGTAAACATAAAATGTAATTTCAGTTAGTTTTCGTTTTTATTTTATTTTGTTAACGAAATTTTTTTTTTTTTTTTTAATTTTAGTTTTAGTTATTTTGTTATTTTTAGTGAACTAAAATAACCTTTAATAGCACCCTCCCTTCTTACTTTGACCATCTCCAAATATTTTTGGTTTTATTTTATTTGAACTGAGTCAAATGCCATTTTTAGCATATGTCGCGGGCCACAAAAAAATTGGACGTTGGGCCGCAAATGGCCCACGGGCCGTAGTTTGGACACCTCTGGTGTAATATTTTGATCACTTCTTGATGTCTTCATGACATTTACTACTGATGACACATCAGAACTCTAGACTAACATTTTGCACTGGTGCAACCAATGTTTTTTCTTGGGTGCGCCAGCAAAAAAGATTTTGACCGCATTTCTGTATTTTAGGATGTATTGACTGATAAACAACATTCTTGGCAACACAGCATCATTGCTGCATATAGAGTTTGTTCACATTCTAGCCAATCTTTTTGTGAAAAATTATTTCGGACTTGAATTTAGTGAAGGGAATCTTCGTTTGTTATACTGCAGGCAACATTAAACTTGATAATCATCTTGGTCTCAACGGATGATCTTTATGCCACTGCCTGCAACTGACAACTGACAACTCTGTTGTGCATTTGTCGTGGCATGTTATGTTTCGTCAATGCTTTATGTTTTATTGTATCAGTCAGCGAAACAGGCTCTTATTTTTAAATGTACAGTATACACTTGAACTCTTTTACTTTTGTTGAGCTGTGGCGCAGTGTGATTCATTAACTGTTGCTGTTTTAAGGCTTGATACAACCTGGGAAGTTGATCCGAGCTTTCATTACGAGTCTCGAATGAATCAAGCCATAACTTTCATCCACTCGCGCCAGTGAAACCAGTAAATAGGCAGATTTTTTTTTAGATGATTTTTTAAAATATATAATTATTGTTGTTGGATTTCGTTTTTATTTGTCAAACTTCTGCTCCACACTTCAGCCCATTGATCAGTAATAAAGTGATCATTTACTTTTCAGGTCAATTTATAGTGTGTGCCCCTAAATCTTCTATAGGTTTTTCAGGTTAGGACCTACAGTGCTACTTTAAAAAAAAAATAAAATAAATAAATAAAATAATACATTTTCCAGTAACATGTGTCTTCATCTATGAATAAACATCAAGACAGTCAATTTGGAGTAATTGGAGCATATCATTGGCCGAAACGTAAGATTCACATTCATAAGAATGGCAGCTTTGTTGAACTTATCAGCCCTCAACTCTGGTAATGGCCACTAGGGATGCTGCTGACTGCAAAAATATGAAAACAACAGAAACTCATCCTCTGTCTCTTTCCCTTTTCTTCTCATCATTCCTCTGCTATTCATCTCATCAAGTTAAATCTTATTAGCTGTGAGATAGAAAAATAACACAGAGGGGGGGCAAACTGCACTCCCACAGATCCTTAGATCTATTAAGCTCTCGAGAAACTCATATTTTTCGTCTTCTCTGTCTACCTCTCAGCGCCTCCTCAACCCCGAGCCCCATAATGCCACATCAATACCACAGTGGGGAAGAAGCGCCACACTAATGTAAACACACAGGTTGTCCCCATTTTGCTCCCCGAGCTGACAGGGCATGAAAAAGGTGAGTTTTGTCATCCTGACGGCATTTAATAAAAGAAAGAGAGTAAACAACATTGAAGGTGAAGGCAATTTTAAGCGGATTGTTGATGGCTGTGGAGATGTCACTAAATGGCAGCATGAGCATAAGTCAAGCTGAAGAATGACCAGCTTCTGAAAGTCTCCTGCAAGATGGGGCATGTGAGAACACCACACTAGACCAGCGGGTAGCCTCTTGATCCTTTATGCGTGCAACATAGGGTGGGAAAGCCAGGAGGGATTGATTTTTTTTTTTCCACAGTTGTTACTATGGCGGTGGGAACCTGCTGCTGCTCTTTCTGCAAGTCATGAAATATTCTGCTGGAGCACCTCTGCTACTTGACATCTTGGGCTGAATTTATCTGCTCCTGTGTGCTTTAAGCCGAAACTGAAAGAAAGAGAATACAGGAAAGCCATCCTACTGTGACATGGCAACCGCTTTCAAATGGCAAAACACCACATGCAACATTCGCCACTGAGATTTAAGAGGTTATTGCTATTTTCTTGCTTTCTCTCTCTCTCTCTCTCTCTCTCTCTCTCTCTCTCTCTCTCTCTCTCTCTCTCTCTCTCTCTCTCTCTCTCTCTCTCTCTCTCTCTGTCACATTTTTACTCATGCGATTTCTCTGTGGGCAACTGCTGTATAAGCAGTGTTGAGCAAAGTATATTGAAATGTAGGGAGCTAAGCTTCAAGTTATTCTGTATTAAATGAAGCTTTACTACGCTAGCCACCAGAGAAATGTAGCAATTCTACATCAAAGCTGCATCAGTTCATTAAAAGGATCGTTAAAGGAAATAAAGAAAAAGTTCTAAAATCTTTACATAATCATGCTTCTTCCTATCACTGGAATATCAGTGTCTGACTACTGTCGTAACAGTACTTTGTTATTATTAACCTAACTGAACAGTGTGTATACTGACCGCTCGGAAGGAGGGAACTTGTGACAGCACGAAAGAAAGCGAGATTCATGAGACTAAACATGGCAGCGCCTCTCTCTGTTTTGATCTGAACAACTATGATATGACTCTGTCTTCTTTTTACAAGAACATCTTTTTGTATGTATTGCGTTTTTGCTTTTTGTGGATTTTGTTAATGGCATGGAAGATTCCAATTACCACAGTGACCGACCAGGGCTGTGTAAAATTCGGAATTTCAGAAGTGAATTCACTGTAATGGATTCACTTGAATCAACTACACCCCACAGGATGTTGAATTGAATTTTAATTACAGGAAGTGGAATTGACTTCAGTGTAATTCAGAGAAACTCTCAGCACAGATCAGTGATAATGAGTAGGGATGAGCGAGTACACCACTATCTGTATCTGTTCAACCATCTAAATTATTTGTATTTATATTTGTATGGGGCATGGCTTAAACCGGAAGTGGGCATTGTTTGATTGTAAATATGTGGGGCTTACATCGGTAGTATTTTATTATTTATTTTTATTTTTTCAATTACACACTTAAAATAAATGGTTAAATAAAGTGTGAAATTGATATGGATTGAGCAAAAGTTGCTATAACATTTGTTTATTTGATTATTTATTGCCAAAACAGCCTAATTGAGATTCAAATCAGTGCTTTTGATCACAAATGCAAGAACAATTTTTCAAACAAGTTTTTCTTTAATATATATATATATATATATATATATATATATATATATATATATATATATATATATATATATATATATATAACTATAGATATATGTGTATGAATAAATATTTACTGAACAGTCTGAGAATTAAAAGTCAGTGGGGTTTTTTGTTGTTGTTGTTTTTATCACAATAATCAAGGAACTATTCAAAAGGAACATCCAAATACATGGCTTTGGATGGCTCATTTCTGCAGAGAGAGAGAGAGAGAGAGAGAGAGAGAGAGAGAGACAGAGAGAGAGACAGAGACAGAGACAGAGAGAGACTGCGTGCGTTTAATTAGCTCATTTAGCTTGTGAAAAGCACAGCCTACGTACATCTACATTATGTAACAAAACAAATTCACTAAGTAATTTTGACAAACATGAACCGAAATATCCTCCTGACTACCGGGGAAAAAAAATATTGTCCAATGATGTTTATTTTGACATTCCCCAATCTTTGTGAAGTAACTGGAAAAGACATTTTTGAAAAGAAAAAAAAAAAAGTTTTTATTTTTAAGCTATGATGTGTCCACTACAGAGGACATTTTTTAAAACTTAAATGCTAGGCTCAAATACAGTTAAAATAATTCAAACCATACTTTAATGTGTTCTTAAGAGTCTTATAGAAAATATGCTAACAACATCCATCCATCCATCCATCCATCCATTTTCTTGACCGCTTATTCCTCACAAGGGTCACGGGGGGTGCTGGCGCCGATCTCAGCTGGCTCTGGGCAGTAGGCGGGGGACACCCTGGACTGGTTTCCAGCCAATCCCAGGGCACACAGAGACGAACAACCATCCACACACACAAGCACACCTAGGGACAATTCGGAGCTCCCAATCAACCTGCCATGCATGTCTTTGGAATGTGGGAGGAGACCGGAGTACCCGGAGAAGACCCACACAGGCACGGGGAGAACATGCAAACTCCACGCAGGAATGGCCGAAGCCTGGACTCGAACCGGAGTCCTCAGAACTGGGAGGCAATGTGCTAACCACTCACCCACCGTGCCGCCATGCTAACAATATTTAAAGCCGAAATTTGTTCAATAAAAAGTGTTATACACTTACTTTTCCTCTTCCTTAAAAAGTGCTTCCATTTTCTTTTATGATGCAATCAAAGGTGGCAAAGCCCCACCCCTACACATTTGGTATCATTGGAAAGCGCTGAATGTCCTCTATAGAGCACAAAATGAGTTAATTCAATCTTATGCACTGGGTGGGAGATATTCAGGTTTAAAAATGTCCACTACAGAGGACAAATTTAATTGCTGTTAGTCAGGAGTATACGAGTTAGCGGAAGAAAATTAAGCAGCGACAACCTTGCGCCGTGGTGTAGGGGAGGGGGAAATGGGCGGAACGGGGGCTGTGTGTGACTTTTACTGGCCATCACGTCACTGAGAAAAGAGAGAGAGAGACAAAGAGAAGCGGCTTGCAGCAATGATAGAGGAGCGCTGGAGCATCGAATACGGATAATAAGGAATTATATCCGGGTTATGTTCGTATCTGGAAAAAATGAATTATCCGAATCGGATACTGGATATCCGGCTCATCCCTAATAATGAGACAGTTCACAGTATTTACTAGGGATGTCCCGATCCGATCATGTGATCCGAAATCAAGCCCGATCACCTGGATGCTGACTCGATCGGAATCAAAAGTTGTCTCCCGATGAGGACTCAGAAAAAATATGAGGCCATTTATTTATTTATTTATTTTATAACTTTTCATTAAATCTGGAGTTGGGCGGTGGCACAAAGTGACACTTTATTTTTACACACAGCTTAGCGTGCGGCATGGTGCCACTTTACCACAGTGACACTATTCATGCAACGAGCGGGGGGACTAAACAAGGAAACTGCGCCAAGGTATTTGGAAGTAGATGGTAATAAGTTAGCGTTTCGGTTCCTCCCCAAGAATCCAGCTGCAGTGACTGCGCCGGCGACTCTGCAGTCTGGATGCCGTTCGAACGGAGCCCAGCGCCTAGCAACATCACCCCAGTTTGACTGGTAGCTCTAGATTAGCGAATTAACATCGGAACATCGTGAACGTTACATTTGCGGCTTGGCTTCCAAATGAAATCTTGTTTGGTCCAATAGAAAGATGTTTAATCGGACACAAGATCCACGCAACCCAATGGCAGTCTTTGTGCGTCAAAAGGTCCTCCCTTCCAATGGTCCGTCGTCACTTGAGACAGTAACAGCGAAGCCTCTCAGCGATGGACATTTTGAAAAGCCAATCAGATCCTCAAAACATCGACATGCTGGTTGCCAAGGTAACTCATTTTTGCGTCGGTGAGAAAAAAAAAAACAGTTATCGTGCATCCCTAAAATAAATGAAAATATATTGTTTTTCACCTCACTTGCACCAATCTACATGTGTGCACATAAAATAAAAGCACCACTTTTAAAATAAAAGCACAGAATTTTTCATGTTTTATTTTGAGGGCCAGTCAGAGACATTGAGTGTACTTTGCTCAGATCTGGCATACTGTGTAAGGCTTTAATGATTGTTGAAAATGTCACCCAGGAGCAATGTTGGGAATAACAGCGTTTAAACTAACAGCATTAGGTAACTTCATTTTTTTTTTTTTCTAAACGGACTAATCTAATTATTCTCCCCATATTTGAAACACCGTTATCGTTATTGTATGCGAAATGTGTTGCGTTACAATTCATGTATTAGTTTCAAGAGTCGAAGTAAGCTACAAGACGTTGAGCAGTCATGTGCTGCTCTTTTGCGGAAATCTTGCTCTGAAATTTCATTCGCGCACAGTTACAAGCACAAGCAATGTATGGTGATTTTTTATTTTGGGGGCGTCGCAGGAAGCGTGACGGATGTGTATTCCTTTTGGACCTTAGCTTAGCATTTTAGCAAAGAGTCCACCTCACTCACCTGGAAGTCATTCGTGAGTGACAATCAAAATAACAGTAGAGATTTGGTGGAAAACGGCCGCTGTGAGGAGCGATTTGTTGACAATTTTGTCATTGCGACTCTACAAGCAAGCACCATGACAACAAGAAAGAACAAGATACCGGTGTTTGGTAAGTCATAGCGACACGCTCGCCAAGTGTAATTAATAGCGCCAAAAATTGTATTTCTCTTATATTTCATGAGTGCTAAACACGTGAAAAGTGTTGAAAACAAATATCGGCAAATCACACTGACAGAGGCCATGGAGTCGAGGTATGTCGGGAGCACCAAACTAATTAAAGTGAGAAACAGTCGCAGTTATATCGTGCAAGCCTAGGTTTGGACTGTTTTATGACGTAAATAAATCAATTAACATGTCTTCAAATGTGTAGAATTAGAAACTGAAGATGTATCACCAAATTCTCAATTGAAAGTGTACAAATGTTTTTCCAGAGAGATCAAGTGGAAGCTGATGATTTTGAGGAGGAAATGGATGGCACCAGATTGATGAAGAATACTGTTTGACACTCATCAAGGCCATGCCTCAACGACTGCAAGCTGTCATAAAAGCCAGAGGTGGTGCAACTAAATACTAGACTTAGACTTGACTTTATTTATCCCTTCGGGATGTGTGTGTTTGTTTTGTTTTTTCTTTGTCTGTTTTTCATGATTCCATATTTATTTCCCTGCACTTGCTCTATAAAAGTAACATTTACTGACCAGCACAATGGATTTTCTTCATTTCTTTTAGTGTTTCTGAAAGCCAAGATGTTGCACTTTGGAATGACCTTATGACTGTTTCATGCTTTTTATGGGAGTTTGAGCTACATAATAAAACGTCTAAAAGCTTATCCAAGACTGGTGATTCCATACTTTTTGCGAGGGTTTGTAGAACATATGTTTGCTATACTACACTCTGAGAAGTAAAAGTGCTTGTTAGAATCTTTTTGGGTTCCCTGGCTTGTCCTCATAGGAGAACCCTTTTTTGGTTTCTGTTTGAACCGTTTATTAAGGTTCCATCTGGAACCCTTCCAAAGGGCTCTACCGAGAACATAACAGGTCATACCCAGAACCATCTGTAAAAGGTTCCAGAACCTGTATGGGAGGTTCAACAAAGAACCATTTAAAGGTTTCATCTAGATCTCACACAGGGAGTTCCACTGAGAACCCTGTTATGTTCCAAGAGTTTCATCCAGAACGTTCACAGCGAGTTCCACTGATAACCATTTTATATTTCAAGGGTTTCATCTGGAACCTTCACAGAACATTCCAATAAAAACTCTTTCATATTGCAAGGGTTCATCTCGAACCTTCACAGAAAGTTCCACTGAGAACCCTTTTACATTGCAAGGGTTTCATAGAGCAGTGGTGTGCAAACTCGGTCCTAATGGGCCAGAGTCCTACAGGTTTTCGATGTTCCCCTGCTCCACAATGCACCTGTTCCAATGAACAGATGGAAAAGAGAAACATCCAAAACCTGCAGGAATCCGGCCCTCGAGGTCCGAGTTTGGACACCACTGATCTAGAACTAACACAGTAAGTTATACAGAGAACCCTTTTATGTTTCAAGGGTTTTATCACTAATCTGCACAAGGAATTTTGTTTTTTTATAAGGGTTTTTATTAACTCTTTGACCACCAAAAACGTTTAATAACGATCAGTAAAATCACGATGTATACCCACATAAACGTTAAATGATGTCTACTATGTTTTTTTTCTTTTTCTTTTTTTTCAATCAATGGGAAGTGCAACATCTAAGTGCAGTGGTGCAATGCTGCTAGTCAATGGAGTTGTGGAATCAAAGACACCCACTAACTATGGCCAGCAGATGCCAGCATTGTATCTCTTTTCAATGGGCTGCCGCATATAATCGCCACCCACACATGGAAAACGTACGTGAACATTGTTATAACCTTACTGAAAGTAAGCTAACTCTGTGCTAACACTGTGGATAAGCTCGAATGTAAGTTTCCACATAGCGTAATAGTGCTCCAACACCTGTGTCAGTGTACTTTCACTCAGGAACTTTGGCTGGCCTAATTGAACATGTCATAGGTTGAAAAACTTGGTGTGCGGATGGTTGTTATGTTAATTAGCCCAACTGTTAAGAAACAGTGGGGCTGAGTGCACAACAGCTTGCTAAGAGACACGTTATGAAATATGCTTCTAAAGATTCACTTTGATGTGTAATTTCGCACTCGTAGGCAGGCACTCCAAAGACGCAACAATCTGTACACAAGGCATTAAGAAGTCATTTTCCCATATGTCTCCTTTAACAGTTTCAGAATTATAATTTTTGTTAACTAAATAAATGAAAATTGACATGTGTGGCGCTGTGCCTTTTTGATTAGCCAGTCATTTCAATTTTAAAGCATTTCATTTTCACCTTTTCACACGACAAGCTGTCTCCACCAATTCCTCCTCCCATCCACACATCTGCTACGACTGAAAATAGCCAGACAAGGCCTGCTTCCCCTTAGAAAGTAAAACTGATACTGGAATTTCACTCAGATAAAATAAACCAAGGGAGCCTCAGATGATGAATAAATAATCAGTACACTTTGGCTTGGGCAGAAACCAATGCTCTCTGACTCAATAAAGTATCTGATTGGATTGTTTCCTCGCTGATTAAAAGGAGTTTAAAATATACAGAGGCTATTATACTCTCCCACAAAAATAATCTTAATCCTTGTAAAATGATCAGAACAATTGTTTTGTTTGAATAGGGGGAGGGGAGGAATGAGGGTTCTGCATTTTTGTACTGGATAAAGAAATATTGCCTTGGCAATAAATATGAGAAATAGACAATTGATTTAAGTCATTGCTGTTGTTGTCATATGGGGATACTGTACAATTGATTATTGAATATTGTCTACATTAAAGAATGCCCAGCTGGACAGGACATAGGGGCTAGTCACTAGTAATCACCCCTTTTTTTGCTTATTTCTTTCAAATGTTTTTTTGTTTGTTTTTTTTTAAATTGAAGTTTCGATTAATTTCGATTTAGATTCCATAATTGACAGTACAGAATCATGTCTAGTTAACAGTTTGTAACAAGTGTACAACACACACACAAACCCCAAGAGATTAAACACACACCCAAAACTAAAGTATAACAAATACTTGTATACAATGTGATTAGCACAAGCACGAGCGGTGGATAGTGAGCACAAAAAAAGCAGAGGCAGTTCGTGATGAAACGGAATGTGCCGAGACTTCAGAATGTGTTGAGTAATCCAGGAAGAAATTTCTGAAGCGCATATTGAGGTGTGATCCATTCCGGACTATAAGCCACAACTTTTTTCACTTGCATTCGACCCTGCGGTTAATACAACGGTGCAGCTTATCAACCAGGTCACGAAGGGACGCACTATAAAAGAAGCGCAAGAACGCCAGGCAGAGCAAAACAAACCAAGTGAGCGCAAATACAGTACACTGTAAAAAAAAAAAAAAAAAATAATAATAATAATAATAATTTTTACGGGGAAAAACCGGGAGCTTTGGTTCCCAGGGAAATTATGTAAAAAATACAGTGGGGAAATGTAAACAACTTTACAGAATAACTAGTTTATTCTATTGGTATTGAATATACAATAAACAGTAACTGCTGCTGAATTTTACTGGGATTCTATAATACACAATCTGCATGTAAATTTTACAGTACAAAATAGTAGAAAAATCAGCATGTGCTTGGAAAATGGTACTTCATTTGCCTCTCCACTCCACCCAGGAAGGCCGAAACCTGGACTAGATCTTGCGTTCTCTGTACTGGGAAGCAGACGTGCTAACTAGTCAGCCACCGTGCCGCCCATAGAATTGATCCTTTACATTTATTTTGGTTTCTCATGGGTCCCTCACACATTCCCTTTGTAGTGCATGCGCCGGCCCATTGATGACAGCAGTAGGCGGCACTGGCGGTAACTTTTTATTTTTATTTGTTTCCAGTGTCAAGACAAGTCATATTTATTTATATAGCGCTTTCAAACAGCCGTAGCTGTCACAAAGCGCTTGTCACAGAAGCTAGGTATTAGTGTAGCACATGTAGAATATGAAGATTACTACATTGCAACTTTAAAAAGGTATGTTTCCAATGAGGATATTTTATTATAACATGTTAAGAACCCAATAAAAATGTTTAACTTGTTATAAACATGTTATTTAATTGTACAAATGATTTACAATATTGTAATATTTTCTGAGACTAAAAGTACTTCTAGTACTAGTATCGTTGATACTGGCATCAGAATTGACTATTGACTTGGTATTGATCGATACCAAAATCTCTAAGTATAGTATAGTGTAGTAGGGATACATATAGGCCAGTCAGTCAGGATGACCCAGCAACCCCAAGCCAAACCCCCGGCCACCTCCTGTTTCAGAGTGACTCATCCGTATCGAGTGGTGACAGTCTTCACCCACCATCAGTGACTGTGAAATGACTCAAATCGTGCACTATTATGGTTCACCTTTGAGAGTCGCTAGACCATAGAAGAGCCTCTGGAGTGTCGAAGAGAGAAGATTCTTAAGCCTATATGAGAATGCGCGCACTGACAAATTTTGTAAGGAAACAGCCTCTTTCAAGGTTGCTCCACCTTAATGAAGGTGCATAAATGATTTACTTTAGTCGACAGGACAATCTGCTCTATCTATCTATCTATCTATCTATCTATCTATCTATCTATCTATCTATCTATCTATCTATCTATCTATCTATCTATCTATCTATCTATCTATCTCCATCCATCCATCCATCCATCCATCCATCCATCCATCCATTTTCTTAATCACTTGCTCCTCACAAAGGTCACGGGGGTGCTGGAGCCTATGTCAGCTGGCTTCGGGCAGTAGGCGGGGTACACCCTGAACTGGTTGCCAGGCAATCGCAGTATATATATATATATATATATATATATATATATATATATATATATATATATATATATATATATATATATAGAAGCGGTCTCATCCAATAACAATCCTTTGACATTGCATTTTTTTTTTCAGGTGAACAAATGCCATAGGCTAGATTTATGCTTATGGTGACTTTCAGAGGGCGTCTATGATTGCTTTCACAGTGCTATTTTATGATTACAAAGTCGTGAATATCCCATGGCTCTTATATTTTGCATCAACATCTTTATTCCTGAGTGTCATCGCTGTCATTATCACACCATGCTACCAAGGCAGTGCACTCGGCAGAGAGGTGTCTGCACACGTCCCTATCCAAACACAAAACATGACAGCAGACAGTTCACAAATGAAAAATTTACAGAATAACATGCTATACACAATGTGAGCTTTGCGCAAAGGTGTTGCAACACGGTAGGCAAGGCTAGAAATTGCCTAGGGCCCCGAGCTGAAGGGGGCCCCTATGGGACAGCTGACAAAAAGACCCCACTGTTTTAAAACAGCAACAAAGTCTGGCTCAGCAATACCCGCAGTACATTGCAGTACCTCTGACGGAGGGCTGATATTGGTCGATATCAATGACTCTAACCCAGGGGTGTCAAACTCACATTAGCTCAGGGGCTGCATGGAGGAAAATATATTATCGGATGGTGGGCCGAATCGGTAAAATAATGGTACATAAATTAAAAACAATTGCCGTCAAATTGTACGCAGATTTTAGCTATTTGTGGGCCAGTCCTAAATTACCGAGCTCAACTTTAATAAAAAAATAACATAAATGCAAATGGAACACGGCAACACTTTACCTGCATGTGTTAAATCTACCTGTTTTGCATATATATATATATATATATATATCACTGAAGCAACCTCCTTCGCTCCCGGCTGTTTTACTGGATTTTGACTGATTTTTGTAAGACCCACAGAATATTGTGTTCTATTGTTATAAAAACTTGGAACCTACCAAAAGAAAGATTAGAGTCTAAAAAAATATAAAAAAAAAAAAAGATTTCTATCTGGTTCAATTTTTCAATCCGAACCAGATGCCCGAGCCACCTCAGCTGGCTCCTCTCAACGCGGAGGAGCAACGGCTCGACTCTGAGTCCCTCCCGGATGACCGAGCTTCTCACCCTATCTCTAAGGGAGAGCCCGGACACCCTGCGGAGGAAACCCATTTCGGCCGCTTGTATCCGGGATCTCGTTCTTTCGGTCACGACCCACAGCTCGTGACCATAGGTGAGGGTCGGAACATAGATCGACCGGTAAATTGAGAGCTTTGCCTTTTGGCTCAGCTCCTTCTTCACCACGACTGTCACGCCGCCACCTGCGTGACAGGCCATGCTTTTATTTTCATAGTCATGTTTCCTGTTTTATTTTGAAGTTCTGATTCCCTTCTCACCCCAGGTCACTTGCCCTTCCTGCAGTTCACTAATTACCGGTCCCCGCCCATGATCATCTCCACCTGCCACCAATCAACCAAGACAATAAAAGCCACCTGCACTTTCCCCTCAGTGCCGAAGTGTCACCGTCAGTGCATGGAAGCGTCCCACAGTCCTTATGTCCTTGTTCATGTTGCCTAGCGTTTTTGCCTTGTTTTTGTGCCTTTTCCTCCCTTTTGGAGCGCCTTTAGTTACCCCTTTTGCCTTGTGCCCTTTTTCCTCCCTAGCGGAGCGCTTTTCGTTGTCCCCAGTACCCTTTGCCTGTTTTTTCCTCCCTAGTGGAGCGTTTTTTGTTCTCCACTTTTTTCCCTCCCTGTTCTCCTCTCAGTTTGAGAGGAGACCCCTGTTGGCCGGGAATAAACCTGCTGCCTGGGTGGCCTACCTTTATCCTGCGTCTGAGTCCTACCTCTCCACGTCGTGTCAGTACACTTCGGCCAGCATGGACCCAGCAGGAAAGGTCGAGGCTGCGCTGCAGAGCCTTGAGCTCCGGCTTGCCAACCAGGAAAAGGTTCAGCAAGCCGTGGTTTCGGAGCTGAAGGAGCTGTCGAGCCAGGTCCAAGGACTGGTGAGCCAATCGCGGCGTCGAGCTCCAGCCTCCACCGGACAGCTACCCCTCCCCGAACTCTCTGTCCCGACCACGTCATTCACCGGGGTAGGATTGAGACTGGCCTCCCCAGAACGATACTCCGGTGAACCTGGACAATGTCAGACCTTTCTCACGGAGTGTGACATCCATTTTGAACACTCACCACAGGCATTTTCCACAGCTCGGTCCCGGGTAGCCTTCATGGTGTCCCACCTGACTGGACGAGCCAAGACCTGGGCAACCGCGGAATGGGCCAGGGGCTCCCCGGTCTGCCAAAATGTACAGGATTTTCAAGCCGCCTTGCGCCAGGTCTTTGATCCCGACAACAATGACCGAGAGAAGGCACGAGCATTGAGCCGGCTCCAACAAGGCAAAGAACCCGTCAGCGATTACGCAATCCGCTTTCGCACCTTGGCCACAAACAGTGGCTGGAATTCCACAGCATTACAGGACCACTTTCTGAAAGGACTCTCACCCGCCATACAAGAACTCCTGATTCCCGTGGACCTTCCAACCAACTTGGATGCTCTGATCTCCCTAGCGATTCGTGCTGATCATCGCCGACGAGAGTTGACCAAGTCCAGCGGGCACCATAGAAGGGTGGAACCAACCCCCTTTTCACCGCCAATGGAAACAGAAATGCCACAGCTCATCATGCCTCCCCGACCAGGGCCAAGGGAAGTGCCTAACGTCGAGGAGGAACCCATGCAGCTTGGTCGGGCCCAGTTAACCACCGAGGAGCGACAGCGTCGCCGCCAAGAAGGCCGCTGCTTCTACTGTGGTGAACTTGGTCATCTGGTAGGAACTTGCACCGTGAAAAGAGGTTCACCGGTGAGTTTCTCGTCACCCCGACCTGCTAAGACACAAAGAATCACGCAAGCCCAGATACGCCACCATGCTATGACCATTGACATGCCAGCACTCATCGACTCCGGTTCCGACGAGAGCCTCATGGACTGGGGCCTCGTTAAGCAAGTACGAGCCACCACCGAACCCCTTCCCCGGACCATCCAGGCCAGAGCCCTGAATGGCAAGGAACTCTTCAGCATCACCCACATCACCGAACCCCTGGAAGTACGAATTGGACAACACATCGAAAGTCTCCGTTTCCATGTAATCCAAGCTTCGTCACCCACTTTGGTTCTGGGACACCCTTGGCTACGTCAACACAACCCCCGAATTGACTGGAACTCCGGGAATATACTGGATTGGGGAAAAGATTGTAGGGATCACGTTTTGGACCAATCAGCGACCAGTGCATCCTCAGCCGCAGTCAACCTGGTCACCTTTGAGTCTCTCGCTCCTGAACCTCGCCAGTCACCGCCTCAAGCCCCCGAGTCTCGCCGGGCGCATCTCCAAGACCCTGAGCCACACCAAGTCTCTGCATCATGTCACGCCAAGTCTCTGCATCAGGTCACGCCAAGTCTCTGCATCACGCCGACCAAGCCAAAGCCGTCCACGCCGAAGCCGTCCACGCCGAAGCCGTCCACGCCGAAGCCGTCCACGCCAAAGCCGTCCACGCCAAAGCCGTCCACGCCAAAGCCTGTCACGCCAATTCTGCCACGTTTCGCCAAGTCTGCCAAGCCTGTCACGCCAATTCTGCCACGTTTCGCCAAGTCTGCCAAGCCTGTCACGCCAATTCTGCCACGTTTCGCCAAGTCTGCCAAGCCTGTCACGCCAATTCTGCCACGTTTCGCCAAGTCTGCCAAGCCTGTCACGCCAATTCTGCCACGTTTCGCCAAGTCTGCCAAGCCTGTCACGCCAATTCTGCCACGTTTCGCCAAGTCTGCCAAGCCTGTCACGCCAATTCTGCCACGTTTCGCCAAGTCTGCCAAGCCTGTCACGCCAATTCTGCCACGTTTCGCCAAGTCTGCCAAGCCTGTCACGCCAATTCTGCCACGTTTCGCCAAGTCTGCCAAGCCTGTCACGCCAATTCTGCCACGTTTCGCCAAGTCTGCCAAGCCTGTCACGCCAATTCTGCCACGTTTGCCAAGCCTGCCACGCCTCGTCAAGTCTGCCAAGCTTGCCACGCCACGTCTGCTACGCCTCGCCAAGTCACGTCAAGTCCGCCCGCGGACTCTTCTATCGGGAACATCCTGAACGGCCCCTTGTCTGGCTTCATGGTCGCCCTCCTGGACTGCCCTTTTGTCTGGGACGGAGGGGTGGGCCGTGTTCCCACCTCCGTGCCCCCTTCCGCCCGCCCTTGTTTTTGGACTCTTTGGGTCGGATGGCCGTCAGGAGCCGGCCATTGAGGGGGGGGTACTGTCACGCCGCCACCTGCGTGACAGGCCATGCTTTTATTTTCATAGTCATGTTTCCTGTTTTATTTTGAAGTTCTGATTCCCTTCTCACCCCAGGTCACTTGCCCTTCCTGCAGTTCACTAATTACCGGTCCCCGCCCATGATCATCTCCACCTGCCACCAATCAACCAAGACAATAAAAGCCACCTGCACTTTCCCCTCAGTGCCGAAGTGTCACCGTCAGTGCATGGAAGCGTCCCACAGTCCTTATGTCCTTGTTCATGTTGCCTAGCGTTTTTGCCTTGTTTTTGTGCCTTTTCCTCCCTTTTAAAGCGCCTTTAGTTACCCCTTTTGCCTTGTGCCCTTTTTCCTACCTAGCGGAGCGCTTTTCGTTGTCCCCAGTACCCTTTGCCTGTTTTTTCCTCCCTAGTGGAGCGTTTTTTGTTCTCCACTTTTTTCCCTCCCTGTTCTCCTCTCAGTTTGAGAGGAGACCCCTGTTGGCCGGGAATAAACCTGCTGCCTGGGTGGCCTACCTTTATCCTGCGTCTGAGTCCTACCTCTCCACGTCGTGTCAACGACGGACCGATACAGAGTCCGCATCTCTGCAGACGCTGCACCGATCCGCCTGTCGATCTCCCGCTCATCCTACCCTCACTCGTGAACAAGACCCCAAGATACTTGAACTCCTCCACTTGGGGCAGGATCTCATCCCCGACCCGGAGAGGACACGCCACCCTTTTCCGACTGAGGACCATGGTCTCGGATTTGGAGGTGCTGATCTTCATCCCAACCGCTTCACACTCGCCTGCGAACCGCTCCAGTGAGAGTTGGAGATCCCGGCCTGAAGAAGCCAACAGGACCACATCATCTGCAAAGAGCAGAGACGTGATGCTGAGGCCACCAAACCAGAACCCCTCAACGCCTCGGCTGCGCCTAGAAATTCTGTCCATAAAAATTATGAACAGAATCGGTGACAAAGGGCAACCTTGGCGGAGTCCAACCCTCACTGGAAACAAATCCGACTTACTGGCAATGCGGACCAGACTCTGGCAATGGTCGTACAGGGACCGAACAGCCTGTATCAGGGGGCCCGTTACCCCATAATCCCGAAGCACCCCCCACAGGACTCCCCGAGGGACGCGGTCGAACGCCTTCTCCAAATCCACAAAACACATTTGGACTGGTTGACGAACTCCCACGCACCCTCGAGGACCATGCTGAGGGTGTAGAGCTGGTCCACTGTTGCACGGCCAGGACGAAAACCACACTGCTCCTCCTGAATCCGAGATTCGACCTCCCGACGGACCCTCCTCTCCAACACCCCTGAATAGACCTTACCAGGGAGGCTGAGGAGTGTGATCCCTCTATAGTTGGAACACACCCTCCGGTCCCCCTTCTTAAAAAAGGGGGACCACCACCCCGGTCTACCAATCCAGAGGCACTGTCCCCGATGTCCACGCGATGTTGTAGAGGCGTGTCAACAATGACAGCCCCACAACATCCAGAGTCTTTAGGAACTCCGGGCGGATCTCATCCACCCCCGGGCCCCTGCCACCGAGGAGCTTTCCAACCACCTCAGTGACTTCGACCCCAGAGATAGGAGAGCCCACCTCAGAGTCCCCAGACTCTGCTTCCTCAGAGGAAGACGTGTCGGTGGAATTGAGGAGGTCTTCGAAGTATTCCGCCCACCGATTCACGACGTTCCGAGTCGAGGTCAGCAGCACACCATCGCCACTATACACAGTGTTAATGGTGCACTGCTTTCCTCTCCTGAGACGCCGGATGGTGGACCAGAACTTCCTCGAAGCCGTCCGGAAGTCGTTTTCCATGGCCTCGCCGAACTCCTCCCATGTCCGAGTTTTTGTCTCAGCAACCGCCAAAGCCGCGTTCCGCTTGGCCAGCCGGTACCCATCAGATGTCTCCGGAGTCCCGCAGGCCAAAAAGGCCCGATAGGACTCCTTCTTCAGTTTGACGGCATCCCGTACAGCTGGTGTCCATCAGCGGGTTCGAGGATTGCCGCCGCGACAGGCACCGACCACCTTACGGCCACAGCTCCGATCGGCCGCCTCAACAATGGAGGCGCGGATCATGGCCCATTCGGACTCCATGTCCCCCGCCTCCCCCGGGACAAGGGAGAAGCTCTGCCGGAGGTGGGCGTTGAAACTCTTTCTGACAGGGGATTCCGCCAGACGTTCCCAGCAGACCCTCACAATACGTTTGGGTCTGCCAGGTCGGACCGGCATCTTCCCCCACCAACACACCACCAGGTGGTGATCAGTTGACAGCTCCGCCCCTCTCTTCACCCTAGTGTCCAAAACATGCGGCCGCAAATCCGATGACACAACTACAAAGTCGATCATCGAACTGCGGCCTAGGGTGTCCTGGTGCCAAGTGCACATATGGATACCCTTATGTTTGAACATGGTGTTCGTTATGGACAGTCCGTGACGAGCACAGAAGTCCAATAACAGAACACCGCTCAGTTTTTGATCGGGGGGGCCGTTCCTCCCAATCACGCCCCTCCAGATCTCACTGTCATTGCCCACGTGAGCGTTGAAATCCCTCAGCAAGACGAGGGAGTCCCCAGGGGGAGCGCTCTCCAGCACACCCTCAAAGGACTCCAAAAAGGGTGGGTACTCTGAACTGCTGTTTGGTGCATATGCACAAACAACGGTCAGGACTCGTCCCCCCACCCAAAGGCGGAGGGATGCTACCCTCTCGTCTACCGGGGTAAACCCCAACGTACAGGCACCAAGCCGGGGGGCAATAAGTATGCCCACACCTGCTCTGCGCCTCTCACCGTGGGCAACTCCAGAGTGGAAGAGAGTCCAACCCCTCTCGAGAGGACTGGTACCAGAGCCCAAGCCGTGTGTGGAGGCAAGTCCGACTATATCTAGTCGGAACTTCTCGGCCTCACACACCAGCTCGGGCTCCTTCCCTGCCAGAGAGGTGACATTCCATGTCCCAAGAGCCAGCTTCTGTAGCCGGGGGTCGGTCCGCCAAGGTCTCCTCCCTTGGCTGCCACCCAGCCTGCACTGCACCCGACCCCTTTGGCCCCTCCCACCGATGGTGAGCCCATGGGAAGGGGGACCCACGTTGCCTCTTCGGGCTGTGCCCCATGGGTGCAGGCCCGGCCACCAGGCGCTTGCCAACGAGCCCCGCCTCCAGGCCTGGCTCCAGAGGGGGGCCCCGGTGACCCGCGTCCGGGCGAGAAAAACGCAAGACCATTTATATTCATCATTATTGGGGTCATTTGAGACGTGCTTAGTCTGGCCCCTCACCTAGGACCTGTTTGCCATGGGTGACCCTGCCAGGGGCATAAAGCCCCAGACAACATAGCTCCTAGGATCATTGGGACACGCAAACCCCTCCACCACGATAAGGTGCCGGCTCACGGAGGGGTCTTTGGGACAGTTTTAATATTTAAAATAGAACATATTTATACGTTTTTGGGAACAAATGAGTTAAGGATGTTAATCTTTGTCATATCCATTTGTGTTACCAGTAATTGAATTTGTATCGTATTTAAAACGTTTGTCGGTCTATGATTTAAAAATAATAATAGTAATAATAAATAAACAAACCATAACTTTAATTTGTGTGTAAAATAATGACATCCAGGATGATTCCCCGTACAAGTTGCACTGCTCATCTGAGGACTGCATGTGAAATTATAAATTTGTTTTGATTATGGCCAGCTGATTAATTGGTCCAACATTACACATTATTTTTTACTTTACAAGATCATCTCGCGGGCTGGATCAAACACCTTTGCGGGCCTGATCCGGCCCATGGGCCTTATGTTTAACACCCCTGCTGTAATCAGTCATTGCAAAGCCACTTTGCCTGTTAGAGAACTTTCTGACTCACATGATTGTTTGAAATGACATTTCCAACACAACAAAAATGAAGCACACTTAATCAATCGGGATGAAAAGTTTTTTGTTTTTACGAGGATGCAGAGAAGGTAAAACTAAGTGGTGGTCAGTATTTTTTAAATGAGAACTGTAGTAGTGCCATCACAAAAGTTTACTGCTCAAAATTGGTTAACCTGAAACAGTAGAACTCGAGACAAAATGTGTCATGTTGTTTCACAGACCAAACACGACACGTTCACACTTAAGAGGTCCTCATCGCTAAACAGTAATATATAAGTCCAATGTCTCTGTCATTTGTTATTCAGGGATCATTACAAAACCTCATAAAATGTGCTTAACAGAATGACTCTGCAGATGGGGGGCGCGAGGCTTCATCAAGGGGGGTGCTTTTGACCTCGGGGGAACATGCTTTTTTTATTTTTATTTATTTTTATTTTTTTTACTCTTAGAATAAAGTGCAATTGCACCTCCACTACATTAGGGGGCAGTGGCGCTCTCATTGTCAGAGTGTACGCAAGGAGGATTCGCTCGGTGGTGTAGGGGTTTTTGCACACAACACAGAAGAGTATGAAGTGTAGGCACGAAGTGTAGCAGACCCTCAAGTGACACCATAAAAAATATTTAACAGGGATGAGAAGACAGGCGGAGAGAGACGGAGATATTTATTTATTTATATTTATAGTCGGGGGGGGGGGGGGGGTTCTTCTTCCTGGGGGGGGGGGGGCATGACAGAAAATAATTGAGAAGCACTGGGTTAGGGTAAAGGGCTAGGAAATGCATTATGTCAATAAGATGTTCCCACGAGAAATGTAGACCCAACATGTATGTCTGCGTGCGTGTGTGCGTGTGTGGTCGATGTCTGCAATGGAGATTCTGAAGGCGAAATAACATTTGCACGGCAACACGTCAAAGGTGAACACTCATTGCACAAAACTCAACCAATAAATAACTGGAAGCAGCGCGGCAAAGACATACGTTATGAAATGAAGACAAAAGACTCTTGGAAATAAATGATAGTCATTTCAATTCAATTTCACATGTAGTTCTGTGCTTCAGTGTTTGGGCCAGCAGAGAAGGCCCTGACAGCACACAGACTGTATTTGTAAGTAATGCAAGTATGCAAATCTGTTGGGGTATAAATATTTTCCTGACAAAAAAAAAAAATAACCCATGGGTTTCATGCGCTTGAGATTTCCACATGAAAGGACACTTGTCTCTCGAATATGCCGGCTTCCCCCCCCCCCATTTAGTCTCAGTTTTCGATTTCACAGTGACAGTTTTGCCTTCCTCTGCAATCTAGCTCTCTCCTTTTATTTCAGGTGTGACAATATCCACCATTTAATCCTTATAGGTTGATGGGGAATGTCAGAAGGGCACTGAGGCAGCCATACATCATCTACTTCTGCCATATTTTTGCTGAGCTTTCTTTTAGATTTCCCGTCACCTCACCATCTGCTCAAAATCACTACATTGCCATTATTATTAGAAACTTTAGATAGGACCCTGCCATACTCTGGACAAGGTACTCAAAGCTGTCCATTATGTATGGGATCCTCTCTCTGAGGCTTTCTCCAGAGATCAAATACTTCAAGGGACATTCCACCTGTCATAGGCGTATCAGTTTAGAGGTGAGACTCAGCATAAGAAATGAGTATTTGTGAGCAGCAGTATGGTATCAAGCCCCACCAAAAGCACCACAGATGCATTATTTACCTTTAGTGTGTTGACGAACACATTCTGAGAAGGCCAGAAGGAGATGCATTGTGTTTGTAGACCTAGTGAAAACATATACTAGAGTAGGCTATCCAGAGAGGAACTACTACAGTGCATGAGGAAGTCTGGAGTGGCAGAGAATTATGTTAGAATAGGGCAGGACATGTATGAGACCTCTACGAGAGTAGTGAGGCGTGCCCGTAGGTGTAACAGTGGAGTTTAGGGTCAGCTCTGAGAATCTTACCCTTTGCAATATTGACTGACAGATGAGGTTAAGCTGGAATCCCCACTAAGATCACAGACTACTAGGGATGTAATGATAAGGGCAATATCGTGATATTGTGATATTAAAACTGCCACAATATCGTCATCGTCATGTTCACAATATTTAACTAATTAATTCCCAGCCATTTTCACTGATTGCTCCCGACTGTTTTACTGGATTTTGACTGATTTTGCAAGGCCCACATAATATTGTGTTCTGTTGCTATAAAAACATGAAACCTACCAAAAGAAAAATTACAGTCTCTCCTTTCATTAGAAAAAAAAGTGTGGCGGGTTTGGGTGGGGTGCGGGGGGGTCGTGGGGGGTGTGGGGGGGAGGGGTTGACCGGTGGGGCGCTGTGGGGACCCGCCGGGCCTCGTTCTGCGGCCTTGGGCTCGGGGGTGTGGGCCGGGGCTGGGGCGGGGGTGTTCCGGGCGTCTGGGTCGGGTGGCGTGGGGGTGGCCTTGGTGCTGCCGCGGCCTGGGGATTCGGGGGGGGTGGCGGTGCTCGCTTTGCTGGGCCGCGGTTGACGGCCTCTTTCTTTGGTGGTGGTCCTTATGCATGCCAGATCCATCGCACCAGCATCTACTGAACTCCCTCCCACAGCCCCTTGAATCAGTGGGTGCTGTGTCTGTGGATCTCACTTTGCTTTATCTATCCTTCCCTCCTTCCTCTCTTTAGTTTTTCCTCTGGTCACTTGAGATCTCAATTTATTGGAAGTTTGAGGTTTCTGGGGCTGGCATAAGACTCTGGTTTTGTAACCACGCAGGAGGTGTTTGGTTGGTGCTGGATTTCACTTTGATGGATTGGATGTACTGGCTTCTATGGATCTCACTCTGCCTCATCGATCCTTCCCTCCTTCCTCTCTTTAGTTTTTCCTCTGGTCTCTTGAGATCTCGCTAATTTGTTGGAATTTAGAGGCTTCCGGGGTTGGCGTAAGACTTTTGACTTTGTAACCATGGGGAAGGCAGGAAGTGTTTGGTTGGTGCTGGATTTCACTTTGATTTATCTTTCTTTTCTCTTTATTTTTTTCTGACCTTTTTTCTGGTCTCCTGACCATTTGAACCTCACGACTCTGGCGAGACTGTGAAGTACCTGGTTAAGGTGAAGGGTAATGGGATTTTTATAAGGTTTTAGGTGAATTAATGAGTATAAATTTATACGTATTTGCACGCACACGCATGCACGCACGCAAACGCACGCACGCACGCAAACACACGCACACAAACGCACCCCAACGCACGCACACATACACACACACACAAAAAAGCAATGATGATAAGACGTTAAATCGGTAAGACTACCGAATGAACAATTCTGAGCTCTTAAAAAAAAAAAAAAAAAAAAAAGTGTATTTGTATCTGTTTCTGTTTTGCAGCAATTAGCATTAGAATATAGCTGAATTTCATCGAAATTTACAATCCTGGTGAAAACATTTTCACAAAGAGCTTGTTGCAACATGGCCCAGGCTGATCTCCTATACTCTGCTGCCACCTGCTGGCCGTTAAATACCATTGCTTTAAGCTACCTCTTAATTTCAGAAACTGCATCAAAGCCTTCTGTATGCTGTTGCATAAAAAAAACAAAAAAACAAAAAAAACACAACAACGTAAAAATACGTTTTTGGGAATGAAGGCCAAAGTATTAAAAAACGTATTTACATGTCTTTGGGTTTGAATGAGTTAAAACCAACACATCTGTTCAAAAAGTCAGGTTGATTTCCATTTGTGCAGTACTAGCACCCTCTGGTGGCTATTTCTTTAGTGCATTTAAATTTTCTTTAGGGAAGTTTTGGCCCTTCTATGTTTAAAATCCACACTAACTGTCAGATGAAGGGGAACATAATATGTCTGTGAACTGACTCGAGTCAATATGTGGAGGAACTCAATGTATGCATTCAGTTATATATGCAGCGCCACCTAGCCCTTGAGGCATTAAAAAAAAAAAAAAAAAAAAAAAACACGGTATTTTTACAAAAATTGTAAACTCATTCTAAGTGTGATAACTAAGTCATTTATGAATATTCTTTTACTTTCCACCACTCAAAATGTTCACTGGCATCAGACCTATCCAAACATAGGTACTTTTTATTTTGTTTTATTTATTTTTGATAGCCTCTATAGACAATACAGTGGAACCTCTACTTACGAACGTCTCTTCATACGAAATTTTCGAGTTACGAAACGCCTCAACGGGAAAATATTGCCTCTTGTTACGAAAGAAATTTCTAGATACGAAAGGTAAAAATGCATTACCGAACGCAACATACTTTAGGCTATGGCTATTTCCTACCTTAGGTACCTGTGAGCGTAAATACTAGATCGGTGTTTGTGCATCGTTCTGGCATCCCATTGGCTAAGAGGAACCTTCTACCATAGGTATGAGCGTATACTAGATCGGTGTCTATACAGCGTCCTCATCATTCATCCCGCGGCCCATGAGGTGTTCCGATAGTTTTTCGTAAATGTATGAACTAACGGCCAACGAATTTGTGCAAAAATTCAAACAATTGGTGATTGATGAAGGCACAGTAAGTTTTTAATTGTGATGAGACGGGCCTTTTTTTTTTTTTTTTTTTTGAAAAAGATGCCTCGCCATACCGGAAGTTTCCATGAAGTTTCAGAATTTGTTTAAAAGAGAAAAAGTGTTCACCAGTCGGGCGTTTGCTTACGAAGATGATGTTTGCCTTGGACATTTCCGATGGATTGTTTTTTTTCTTTAAAAAAAAATAAAAAATTAAAAAATAAACTTCTGAGAGAGACGAACATGAACCAAAGAGGGCAAAAAACGATGAGGACAGCAGTTAAAAAGGTAAATGACCATCATTTTTTTTCTTTACTTTATTCTTTGTTTTTTTACATTATGCACAACTCTCATTTATTGTGCAATAATCTAATTGTAACATGTATTTGTTACATGTTTTGATGCATTTTTATGCTTTATAAAACATTTATGTCTGAATTTTGGGAGGCTTGGAACGGATTAGGGCATTTACATGGAAAATGCGTCTCTACTTACAAAATTTTCTACTTAAGAACTTTCTTCCAGAACCAATTAATTTCATAAGTAGAGGTACCACTGTAGTAACAATATCGTGAATGAAGGATATGTTTAATAACTCCCCGGTACATGCTCCAAAAAATCCCAAACTTGACATGTATATTTATAGCCAAGGCCTGAAGG
Source organism: Festucalex cinctus (assembly GCF_051991245.1). NCBI lineage: Eukaryota > Metazoa > Chordata > Actinopteri > Syngnathiformes > Syngnathidae > Festucalex > Festucalex cinctus. The sequence goes on along the minus strand of NC_135421.1, from coordinate 5,809,464 downwards.
TATCCCTATGACAACATTCAGTTTTAAATATAGCACCACCTAGCCCTTGAGGCATAAAAAATATATATACATCCCACAGACGGTATTTTGTACAAAATTTGTAAAGTCATTGTAAGTGTGATAACTAAGTAATTTATAAATATTCTTTCTTTCCACCACTCAAAATGTTCACTGGCATCAGACCGATACAAACATATGTACTTTTACTTTGTATTTTTGATAGCCTCTTTTGACAATAAAAGCAACATTGTGCAATGAGTTCTACGAGCGATAATAAAAAAAAATAAAAAAATTAACATTCACCAAAACCAAAACGTTGAGCTTGACACACTCATCACACCTGGCAAAAAATATTCCACATGTAAAGGTTTATTATGCCATTTTCAAAGAAATTCTGCTTCCAATGTGCAAGTACCCCAACGTGCAAGTATCCCAACGTGGCCCGGGCTGCGAGGGCCCTTTATAGCTGCTCGCAGCTCTAGTTTATTTATTTATTTATTTTAATCCAGAAAAAATGTGCGAAATCCAAAACAGTTCCAAAACCGGCACTTCTGGCGAGCGTGAGCGTCTTTCGATTGAGTCTCCATTGGCAACAGAATTGAAGCAGGCGAGCGAGCGGGCGAGCGTTGCTCGGCGTCTGTCGACTGACGCTTGCCGCCCTCCTCCTGTGCCCTCCTCAGGACGTACTTTCCGGGCCAGGAGCACGGCGTGCGTCTCATCTACCAGGGTCAGCTGCTGCAGGACGACGGCGCCATGTTGGAGGCGCTGCGCCTGCAGTACAACGGCGTCCTGCCACGTGTCGCAACGGCAGTGCGCCGACACCAGCGGCACGACGCCGCCCGAGCACGCGCGGGCTGTTGCCGCTGCTGGCGCTGCTGCTGGCGGCGCTGTGGTACTGCTAGATCCAGTACCGCCACCTGTTCACAGCGCCGGCGTCGGCCTCGCTGCTGGGCATCACCGTCTTCCTCGGCCTGCTGGCCTTCGGCGTCTACCGCCACTAGACTCTGTCGCTCGCCGGCCTTCCTCCTCCTCCTCATCTCCTTTGTGCTTCTTGGGCTCGCGCTTCCGCCACCAGATGGCCGCCGGTCTGGATGTTGACGAAAAAAAGCCCATTAAATCATTCATTTCAATTCTCTTGCTTGCGTTTTGTTTCGTTCTTTCTTTTCTTTCTTTTTTGTTTTTGTTTTAAAGAAGCTGATGACGTCGCCGATGATGACCGTGAGGTGCATTGTGGGTAATAGGCAAGTCCTTGGAAGAGTAATGCCGCTAGAGTCATGTGACTTTAAAAGCAGCGGGGGCGATCATGTGACCCGCTCTTTAAGTCATCTCACGGCGTCGCCATCAGCTCTGAAACACAATCACAACACGGATGCACGTCAACAAACACTCAATACAAAGTAACTAAACAATTAATTGACCGCTGATTATATCCGGTCGTTTATTGGGCCTTCAAACATCGGCCAAAACAATTGGCCAATTGGGCCAAATGGCCAATTATTTCCCCCTTAAAACATTATCGTAGAAAACCCAAGTTTCCGACTCTGTGAAAGAGAAATTGCGTGGGAATGCTGAAAGCCGAATGGTAATAGCTGAATGCTAAGCTGATTGCCTATGAAGGAAATTGAAGGATAAATTGTTAAAATTACAAAGTAATTACATAACTAGTAATTACGAGTATTAGTAGTAGTAGTAGCAGTAGTAGTAATATTATATAAGTTGTGCATTTAGAAATGTTTTTATTAAGGATGCACAGTAATGCTATTTTCAACCAATAGCGATAAACCAACAATTTAGAAAGTGCCGATGTCAATAAGCCGATAATTTTGTTTAGAGCTTAGCATTAGCCTTTGCTTAGCCTTAGCTTAGTATGCGAACTTAGCATTAGCTTAGCATCAGCATTAGCTTAGCATGCTAACCTAGCATACTAAATTAGCATAGCTAAGAATTAGCTTAGCATACTAACTTAGCATATTCTATTAGCATTAGCTAAGCATTAGCTAGCATGCTAACTTAGCATTAGTTTAGCATGTTAACTTAGCATTAGCTTAACATTAGCTTAGCATACTAACTTAGCATTAGCTTAGCATCAGCATTAACTTAGCATGCTAACTTAGCACTAACTTAATATAAGCATAGCATGCTAACTTAGCATTATTAGCAGTAGTATTAGCAGTAACTTAGCATGTGAACGTCGCATGCTAACTTAGCATTAACATTGCATGCTAACTTAACATGCTAACTTAGCATGAACATTCATATTAGCATTATCTTAGCATGCTAACAGCATTAAAATTGGCTTAGCATAAACTTAGCATTAGCTAACTTAACATTAGCTTAGCATGCTAACTTAGCATGATTTGCATTAGTATTAACATTAACTTTGCATGTTAACTTAGCATGCCAACTCAGCATTAACATAGCATGCTAACTTAGCATTAGCATTCGTATTAGCATTAGATTAGCTTGCTAAGTTAGCATTAAAATTGGCTTAGCATACTAACTTAACATTAGCATTAATATATCCCTTAGCATAATCACCCTGGATATATTTGTAATGTACAGTTGGAGGTGGAAATCGAACCCGCGACCTCCTGGTTACTGAACAATGCACTCTCCCAACTGCGCCACTGAGCAGTATCGGAGAGCTGGTAATGATGATCAGTTGTATGTTTGGAAGTGGGCGTGGAACTTTGAAAAAGTTCCATGTCCGTCCCATTGAAAATTGATGAGGAAAAGTTGATTAACGTAAAATTTTAACATAAAATAGTGCGAGTACTCTAAGTAATGTGGAATCAGACGATATATATACTTGCTAGTAACTACAACTACAAGTGTGTCGTGTATGTTATTCTGCTTATTCTATTGTCCCTTGTAAGCGCCCTTGAAGCTGTTGAATGACACCACAGTTGGAGTTAACTGCCAAACTAAATACACAACGTTAAGAATGACTCCACTGTATATTTAAATACAAAACATGCTTCATTTTTAACACATTGCTAGCCTAGCGCTAACAGGAAGTTAGCATCGACTTGGGGAGTGTTTTTCCTTCAAATAACGAATATTCACACACAAATGTTGTGGGGATGCATACCCGCAGATGAGATAACACCACACAAAGGCACAAATTATTCCCAATGTGTGAAAAGCGACTTGTTTTCACAGAATTCATTGGCAACTTTCTTCTGCACTCAACTTTAAGTGTGTAGCCCAAATGGATGCACTGCATCGCTCATTAAAACGTGCACTCGTGTCGTGCAACTGGATTCTTTTTTTTTTTTTTTTTTTTTTTTTTTTTACCAGCACAGGTATTTTAGGCCGCAAAAAATAAGTAAATAAATAAATAAATAAATAAATAAATAAATAAATAAATAAATAAATGGCCTTGGGACTCCTGGAGGGACTGGCTAGGACTGTCTACAAATTACCTTGAGATGACATAAGTGCCACAAAGCACCATTTATTTTACTTTTATTATCATCCTGATAGTAGTTGGCAGAACATACATCACCACTCCAAATGTAATGAGTTATTATTATTATGATTATTATTATTATTATTGTTATTATTATATGATATGTCATTATGGAGTGAGGCATTTGTGTGACATAAATATTCACAAAAATAAATGAAAACACCCTATATAGCCTGATCATTATTTTAATTCCTTCTATAATAATAATAACAATAATAATAATAATCATAATAATCATAATAATAATAATAATTATATAAAAAATAAAATAAAAATCCAAATTTGGCCTAAAACTTTTTTTAAAGTAGTGAAAATAGTTACTTTGCCTGGTTACTTTTATTATGAAGTAATTCAATTACTAACTGTTACTTTTTTTTAAGCAAGTAATGAATAACTAATAATTAATTACTTTTTTAAAGTAATGTTCCCAACACTGGTTTTCGTTGATGAAATTATTATCATGAGTCGTCAGTGGAGGACCAAAACTGCCAAAATTCAAAAGAAATAAATGTCTAAACCTAAAAATAAAAACTGATCTAAAAAAAAAAATCCATCCATTTTTTCAAAAAATAAAAAAATTAATGAAACTGTGACAAACAATGACAGGCAGTTTGCAAAGGGGCGGAGTCCAACCCAAGACACGTTTAGGACCGCCCCCCTCATTTGAATAACATTTCAACATGGCAATACGGACCAAAACTGCCAAAATTAAAAATAAAAATAAATGAGTAAATAAATAAATGACTAAAAGTGAAAATAAAAACATATATATGTGTATACATATATTTTGTTGTGTTTTTATTTCAATTTATATTTTTTTTTATTTAAATTTTGAATTATATTTTTTTTATATCACGTTTTATATCATTTTTTCATCCATCCATTTTCTTGACCGCTTATTCCTCACAGGGGTCGCGGGGGGTGCTGGCGCCTATCTCAGTTGGCTCTGGGCAGTAGGCAGGGTACACCCTGGACTGGTTGCCAGCCAATCGCAGGGCACACAGAGACGAACATATACATTTTTTATTTTTGACTTTTAGTCATTTATTTATTTATTTATTCATTTAGTCATTTAATTATTTTGAATTTTGTCAGTTTTGGTCCTCCAAAACTCTTCAGCGTGACGAGTCAACTCAAATAATTCTGTTTTTTTTTTTATATCATAAAAACCCGCCCGGCACTTGAAAGCGGGGGGTGGGGGGGTGGTGTAGACTTTCACTAAGGCCTGGGATGGAGTCAATTTGAGGAGTGCAGGTGTGCAACATTCCCACCAGCCAGTCGACGCGGTCATCCCACCTGCAGCAGCGTGGTGATTTCCGGCACTTCCACGTTGACCGTTTCCAGCAGCATGATGGTTTCCGTCAGCGGGAAGCTCCGCCCAGAACTCTTCTCGGCTTCCTCCTCCTCGTCGTCAAAGCTGCGCCGAGACATACTGGACACGCACGCACGCACGGTGAGTCATTGCTCATTTGCATATTTTCACATGAGAAAGAAAAGGTCCAAAGAATTCCCTTTGTCACAGAAGGACATTATTTGTGTGACCTCATCATGTTGACCCCGCCCACCCCCAAAAGAATATTGGTCACAATCTTCCCGCGTGTGACGTGGAAGTGCAGAGAAAGGGTGAAAAAAGAAATGGTAGTCATTACAAACACGGCCAGCAGGTGGCAGCGGAGTATAAGAGATCAACCAGGACCATGTTTCAACAAGCTCTTTTTGCCAGTGTTTTCACCAGGAATGTCATGATGAAACTTAGCTATATTCTAATGCTAATTGCTGCATAACGTAAGCAGATAAAAATATGTTTTTTTTGTTTGTTTGTTTTTCCTGATGAAAGAAGACACTAATCTTTCTTTTTGGTAGGTTCTATGTTTTGATAGCGATAGAACACAATATTGTGTGGGTCTTGCAAAATCAGTCCAAATCCAGTAAAAAGGGGGTTGCTTCAGTCAAAATGCCCGTCAGTCAGTGAGTTAAGAGCTGCTTCATTTTGAACATAAAGCAACATATGTACATTTTTTTTTTAATTGTCGAACCAATTTGGCCCCAGCTCTTATGCTGCATTGGTCGGAAGTCGGAAATATCCTAGTTGTTTTTTCCCAGTTCTGACCTGAAAGCATTCGAGGCGAACGTAAACAACCAAAATGGTGGATAGTGATCAATGGCTCTTTATTTTGGTCCTCAAAACGAATTTTGACCTCCAGAAAACTTACCTTTTTGCAATTTTGCTTCATTTATAGTTTTAATTTTATTTCATAAGCATTCCATACAGTTAAGTAGTTGACCATATAATTTCATGCAGGGAGATGGCGGCAATACTGTCACGTACGTTGCGTTACGTGGAGTTATGTCCAATATTTATGAATGAAGAAAGCTGGCTAGTTTTATGTTCGAGTAAATTGTGTTTTGCCATTCAGAGTGACGTCACGTTGTAGTCCGCCGGTGAAGTTGGGGTCCTTTTTTTCTTCCGACTTCACAAGTGAAATATCCGAGTTCAAGGGGGCCATTTCCTGTACACACTTCCTGGTTTGAATTTGGAAAAGTCCGACTTCCGACCATCCTCGAATGCGGCATTATTTCCATTACTGCTAAATTGTGACTCCTTTGCACAAAAAGTCACTCCTAGTGACAAGCAACTTGGCCTGGCTGATCTCCTATACTCTGCTGCCACCTGCTGGCCGTTAACTACCATTACTTTAAGCCACCTCTTCATGTCAGAAGCTGCATCAAAGCCTTCAGTATGCTCTTGCATTAAAAAAGTGAAAAAGCAAAAAAAACAAAAATAAAACATATAAATACGTTTTTGGGATTGAAGGGTGAAGTATTAAGAACGTATTTACACGTCTTTGGGTTTGAATGAGTTAAATCCAATTAAATTAATAATATTCCTCAGAGATTGTGTGCTTCAAAAAGTCGAACCATAAAATGTTTTATAATGTTAAAATTGAAGATAAAATACACATTTTTCATAGAAACATATGCAAAAGTGAGTCCAATAAATGTCTTCCACAGGTCAAAGTAAGCTGCTGAGTCTTCTTCACCTGAAGACTTGCGTCCATTTCAGTGCCCCTCTTAGGTGCTCCCCCTAGTGGACCGCCAAGTTATTGCTCAATAAGTCATGAACAATGGAACCGTTATAGTGGCTGGTTATTCACTACAAATATCGCGATACGTGCGCAGGCATATCGATAATCTATCTTGATCTTCAGATTGTAGCCAACAATCCATTTTACGAGTCGTAGGTGTGGATCAATGACGATGTCCGACGTTAGACAAACATGGGGCTGTCCTTTTTTTTTGTTTTCATGTTTACACATATTTGCATGAAGGCTGTCGCTTAAAATCGCCACTTTTTTTTTTGAAAAACCCAAACCCCAAAAACAAAACCGGGGATGAGCATGTTTACCTGTGCCGCACCAGGTTGAGCAAGTGCAGCGTGTACAAGGTGATCCAGTTGTTGATGAAGAGGCGGAGCCCGTCTTTGAAAGGTTGGAGGTCAACCTGCACCCAGCCGTTGACCAGGTCGTAGTCCTCCAGCTCGTTCACCTCCAACAGCTGCTTTTGGAGGGCGTTGATCTAAAACAAAAAACGAAAAAGATGTGCGCATGGGAAAAGAGGAAGTGAGGTGTCTTAAAAACAGGAAGTCCGTGAGTGGATGCACTCACGATACAGTGGCTGAAGACGGACGGCAGCCATCTTGTGTTGCCACTCTTATTGGCTTACTTCCTCACTGAAAAGCAGGGTTATTATAGTTTGGGAAATTTTCATCTTAGTTAGTTTTTATGTCGTTTTGTGTTTTTTTTTTTTTTTTTTTTATTGAGTTAGTTTGAATATGTTTTCAGGGTTGTTCTGTTTTTGTTTTAGTTATTTAATAAACGCTTAGATACAGTTTAGTTTTAGTTAGTTTCAGTTTTAGTTTCAGTTTAAAAAAAAAATGTGTCTGACTTATGCACAATATTTAAAAAACAGCATGGGATCGACATCATCTATTCTGAAGGTGTTTTTCTATTGGCTGCTGCTAGTGGACGTCACTTCCGTGTAATACACTTTCAAACGTCCTTATTCCGGTTAATATCCAAATCAATAAATCACATTTAAAATCAACCCCAAAGGGCTCATGTATTCAATTAATTATCAAAGACGAAAACAAAGGACATTTTCACTAAAATTATTGTTCGTTGTAGTTATATAAAGTCAAGTCTAAGTCTAGAAATGTAAATAAAATAGAAATGTAAATAAAATAGTTTTTAAGTAAATTTTTATTTTTTAAACAGCAAGCATTTCCCTTTTTATTTTATTTCGTGAAGGAAAGTGTTTTTTGTTGTTGTTGTTGTTGTTATTTCGTTAGTTTTCGTGATCTAAAATAAATTTGATTGGCAACGCAAAATGGCCGCCACCGGCCTCATGGCTCACAAGTTAGGAGCCGGCATTCCAAGTCCTGCTCATTTTTGAACATTAGATTGGGAAGTAAACAGGAAGTGAGGCGCATCCAAAAGAGGAAGTGAGGTACATGTCAAAGAGCATTTCTGTTTTTATCATATTTCATTAAAGAAAATGTTTTGTGAATTTTCGTTGTAGTTATTTCGTTAGATTTTGATCTAAAATAGCGTGTCAAAGAGCATTTCCGTTTTTAGTTTATTTTGCGAAGGAAAATGTTTTATGAATTTTCATTGTAGTTATTTCATTTGTTTTCGTGATCTAAAATAAACTTGACTGGCAACGCAAGATGGCCGCCGTCAGCCTCGTGGCTCACAACAGTTAGGAGGCGGCATTCCACGTCCTGCTCATTTTTTAACAACAGAATCGGAGGTAAACAGGAAGTGAGGCGCACCCAAAACAGGAAGTGAGGCACATCAAAACAGGAAGTGAGGCGCATCCAAACCAGGAAGTGCGAGGGCACGCGTCGGCTCACCTCTCGTTGAAAGTCGGCAAGTGTGGGCGGGGCCTCGTCCACATCCTCCTCGCCCTCCTCCAGCCTTCGGCCGTACGTGAGGAATTCATTCATGATGCTGCGTTTGGGACTCTGCCACAGCGGAGAGAAGCGGTCCAGGTCGGCCTTCAGGCTCTCCGCCTCTTCGATGACCTCATGCATGTGCTGCATCACTTCCTCCTCCAGCGCCACCAGCTTGGCGTTGTTCCGCAGCGCCTCCTGTGGCCATGCAACAAATGACACATCTGTGCGGCTCAAATCGACGCGCCCGTTGTTTGCCGGCGGCGACGGCGGCTAACCTGGTAGTTGCCTTGCTGGGTGGCAGAGATCCTGGGCGGCAGACTGGCGGCAGCGTAGATGTCAGCGATGAACGACTTTAGGTCGTCGGTGGTCAGGGGCGGGTCGAAGACGCTTCCCGTCGGCTGTAGCTGCAGCGACACGTGCAGCAACGCTTCCCCGGAACTCTGCGCACGCACGCACACACACGCACACACACGCACAAGCTCAGTTTCCTGGAAGGTATATATATATATTCAGTGACGTGCGGTCAGGGCAGGCAAGGTAGGCACTGCCTTACCAAGGTTGAAATGAAACGAAAATCAATTGGCTTCTTCTATTGATTTCAATTATTTTTGCATTTAGCCTACACGACCTATTTAGATTTGAAAGTGACAACATCTGGCGATATTCATAGCTCAAAGGACTCACGATTTTTTCTGGCCTGCAGGCAAAAATGCTGCAAAATTCTCCTGCTAAAGGCACACGCCTCCGATGCCTCCAGCAAAAGTCCTTTACGCAAATAGGCAGATTGCTACGCAGCCTTTTTACGTAGCTGTATTATTCCTATGCGAACATACGTTTGTACAGTGCATTCATGAATTCAAAACACACTTAGTGCACAGTACACCGGTAAGATGACACCACTCTGGAAAATATAAAACTACTTTCACGCCTTTCTTTTGAGGAAAGATGTCATCTTTTGAAGGATGGGAGACCAACACCTTAGCTACCGGATCTTCAGCAAAGTAAGGGAGAGAGAATTATTTGTACTTTTCACAAAGAATGCTACAAAAGGAAAGATTGGCTTTGTGGATGGTTTCACTTTACATAATGTTTGACATTGCTATTGCTAGCTTGATTTTGCAAGGAATTAGACTTTTACTGGGAGATGTCCACTTTATTACATCCTTTCCGGGCGTTCGGATGGGTTTTTATTAATGAATGAAATTGTCCGGGTTTCGTTGTGTGGCAAATGGGAGGCGAAGTGCACTGCACCGTGTTTATCGCGACGGGCAGACCCACATTTGCGTACATCAGTTAGCGTTCGAATATTGTCCTCGGCTACAACGGTGGCCCAGAGCTTTAGCTGAGTGGCGAAGTGATGAGCTGCCTCATGGGAGGCGAAGGGTACGAACCTCGCTCATCCCAATTTGTTTGCGGAGCAAAAAATGCGCTTTAAACATTGTGTCTGTCATAATCATTTTTGTCAAGTAATTTTTGTTTCTAACAATACAGAGGGGGCATGCATTAATATAGTTTGAATGTATAGCATCTTGGAGTAAACGGTATAATTTTTAAGTATATTAGTTAGGCCAAAGTGTCATTTTTTGTGTCATTAAAATAGGGTCACCCTAGGATATGTTGTACACTCGCCTGCCGACACACACATTTGTAATTGGTGTGTATGTTTCAATTTACGACTGCCTGCCTACCCAAGCCTAGAGCTCACTGCACGTTACTGATATATATATATATATATCTTAAATTATTTATTTATTATTTTTAAAAAAAAATTTAATGCTGATTCCAAAATGAAATATTTTGGAATCCATTAACCTCTTGTTGGATAAAAAAAAGTTTGATTGTTAAAATTTTAACGTAATTACATTTAAATGTTATTTTTATTTTTTTTTATTTTTTTTTTAAATAGAAAAAAAGTGGAAAAAGGTTAGATTTTTAAATTTTAAATTAAGTTGTTGTTATTATTATTATTATTATTATTATTATTATTATTATTATTATTATTATTATTATTATTATTATTGTTATTATTATTAATTTGTTTATTTTTTTATGCCGATTCCAAAATGACATATTTTGGAATCCATTAACCTGAGGTTGGAAAAAAGCTTGATTTTTAAAATTTTTAATTCAATTAAATTTTTTTTTATTTTATTTTATTTTATTTTTATGCAACAGTTTCACAAAATTTGCCTTCCCCAACGTTATCTTTGGCACTCGGGAATAAAAAATGTTGGCCAGTGTAATATTAAATGATGCACAATAACTGTGTATGATTCACAAAAATCTAAAAAAATCTAAATGGTAAAATATTGCCACTTGTTATGAAAGAAATTTCAAGATACGAAGGGTAAAGATACAATACCAAACGCAACATACTTTCAGCTATGGCTATTACCTAGCATCTTTCTGGCATCCCATTGGCTAAGAGTAACCTCTACCACAGGTATCTATGAGCATAGATAATAGATCGGTGTCCATGCAGCGTCCTCGTCATTCATCCCTCAGGCCATGAGGGTTCCGATAGTTTTTCGTAAATGTATGAACTAACGGCTGACGAATTTGTGCAAAAATTCAAACAATTGGTGATTGATGAAGGCTACATTGCACAGTAAGTTTTTAATTGCGACGAGACGGGCCTTTTTTGGAAAAAGTTGCCTCGCCATACCTGAAGTTTCCATGAAGTTTCAGAATTTGTTTAAAAGAATCACCCAGAAAAAGTGTTCACCAGTCGGGCGTTTGCTCACTAAGATTATGTTTGCCTTGGACATTTTCGAAGGTTTAAAAAAAAAAAAAAAAAAAGAAAACATCCTTGGATCAGTTCTTTACAAAACACCAGGCAAAAAGCACTTCTGAGAGAGAACATGAACCAAAGAGGGCAAAAAACAATGAGGACAGCAGTTAAAAAGGTAAATGACCATCATTTTTATTCTTTTCTCTTTTCTTTGTTTTTTACATTTCGCACTACTCTCATTTATTGTGCAATAATCTAATTGAAACATGGATTTGTTACATGTTTTGATGCATTTTTATGCTTTATAAAACATTTATGTCTGAATTTTGGGAGGCTTGGAACGGATTAGGGCATTTACATGGAAAATGCGTCTCTCCTTACAAAATTTTCTACTAAAGAACTTTCTTCCAGAACCAATTAATTTCATAAGTAGAGGTACCACTGTACAATCGTATTTTTTTTTCCCGCCAAGAAAATGTAATTTATAATTAGTGCTGTCAAACGATTAAAATTTTTAATCTGATTAATCACACTTTTTAATTTTGATTAATCATGATTAGGGGTGTGAATTGCCTAGTACCTGACGATTCGATTCGTATCACGATTCACAGGTCACGATTCGATTCGATACCGATTAATCCCGATACGAATTTATAAGTCGATTGTTGCGATTTATTTTCATTCAAATTTAGAAAATACTAATCAGTAAGCTTGTAGAGTGTAAGATTTATAAGAAAATGTATTATTTATTTATCTGAAATTTCAGTCTTATAGAGGTTGTAATCTGTTTCATGTTTGAACAGCATTAAAATAAAATATTAAGGCTTAATGTTCCGTTCATATAACATTCTTCCATGCTCAAGGTGTGAATCCTAAAAAAAAAAAAAAAAAAAAAAAAAAAATCGATTCTGCCGATTATTGAATCGATTCGAGAATCGCGCGATGTAGTATCGCGATATATCGCCGAATCGATTTTTTTTAACACCCCTAATCATGATTAATCAGCTGAATTTTATATATTTGCGTAATATAAAATAAATACAGAATACCGTAATATTTTGACATTAACACATTTTATTGTCTGAATGCAATTTTCAAACATTGATTAAATGCATGTACGCAATTGCATGCATGTGTGTATTGCTCAAAACGTAACAGCATCATATCAACTGGGTACAATTCAGCAATTATTAATTAATTAAATGCAAATTACTTTTGTTTTATCTTTATCAAAAGTCCCGCTGGGGTGTTTTTAAAGCGAAATTTACCACCGAGCACACCAACTGGAGTCACCCCGCTCATTTTGGAACAACAGGCGTAGGAAATGCCGTGCATTGACCTAATCACTGACCTGCGCAGCCTTCAATGTAACCATCCGCGGTTACGTTCAAGGCTCAAGTGCGGTTAAAAAAAAAAAAATAGTGCGATTAATATGCGTTAATACGTGATTAATGCGACATTTTACTGTGATTAATTAATCTATTAAAGCTTTAACTTTGACAGCCCTATTTATAATATGTATATACATATGGGTTTGTTAATATGAATTATTATTTATCATTATGTAATAATTATTATATTGTTATTTATAATTTCGTAATTTCTGTACAGAAAGTGTCCAAATAAGTCCAAATTTGCTGTTCTGACGACAAACGACGCTTGCGTGTACTCACCGTCGGCGACATGTTCTGTGACAGTAAGTTGAGCAAGTGCAGCAGCATTTGGAGGATGCCGTCCTCCACCAACTGGTCTACGTGGTCCAGGTAGGCCAACCACTCAGGCGACGACTCGTCCTTCACGCTGTACAGGAGCCGGTTCTCCTGAGGACGGCGCCGCAAACGGTGCACACAAACAACGACAACAATTCAGCAGTCTCTTGAAGCGGGTTGGCGATTTTGAGCGTCGGGCATGTCCGCACACGTTCCTTTACCTTCGTCAGCTGTACGACCTGCTCGGCGTCCTCCCGCACGCACGTGTAGCTCTCCGTAGTTGCGCCCTTCTCCGGGAATTTACCCGAGGAAGGAATCAGGGGAAGAGGAAGCGCCGCCCAGCCCTGGGGGCGGGGCCAGTGTTAGTGGGGAAAGCGTTGACGGGCGAGTGCGTTCGGCCACGCCCACCCACCTGCGTGATGGCGCACATGTTGGCCATGTTGGCCCGGGCTTCGTTCACTGAGGCGAAGAAAACTGTCAAGCTCTGCCTCTTCTGCTCCATCAGCTCGTGGACATCTGAACGCACATTTTTCATGATAGTGGACTTGAAGAGCTCCCGAAACGCACCACTCAAAGTCCCTTTGCATGATGATTGACGTGTGCGTTGGCAGCCGCAATCACGCGTTCCAAGCTTTATTTCCACTGGTGCCCCGAGTGAGGCCACTTCTTGTTATTTCAATTATATGCGTAAATTGGCAAACACCCGAGTTTGACACCCCTGATCTAAAGCATAGGGTCTCAAACACTGGTTCCCGAGGGATGCATTTGAGGGATGTATTCGAGGTTTCCCTCATCTGACCAGGGTTGTTATAGTTTAGGAATTTTTTATTTTAGTTTTTTTTTATTTTTCAATTTGAATTTTGTTTTTTAAATTGAGTTAGTTTTAATTAGTTTTCAGGGTGGTTCTGTTAGTTTTTATTAGCTTATTTAATAACGTTATAAACGTTAATAAAGTTATTTAATAGCTTTTTTTATGTGTATTACTTGTGCTCAATATTTCAAAAACAGCAATGGTAGCGACATCATCTGAAGGTGCTTTTCTATTGGCTACTGCTAGATGACGTCACTTCTGTGTGACACACTTTCAAACCTCCTTCTTCCTGTTCATATCAAAATAAATCGACTTAAAATAACATTTCAATTCATCCTCAATCTCATGCATTAAATTAATGACCAAAGACTAAAACAAAGGACATTTTTGCTATAATTATAATTAGTTTGTCAGTTTTTGTAAACATAAAATATAGTTTCACTTAGTTTTCATTTTTTTAAAAAGCATTTTCATATCGATTTTATTTTGTCAAAGAAATTGTTTTTTGAGTTTAGTTTTTTTTTTTTTTTTTTTAAATTAGTTTTAGTTCACTAAAATAATCTTGTCAACGACTTGAATCAAAGTTTTTTTTTGTTTGAACAGGAAATGTCAAACGCTAAAAAATTTGTTACTAATTATTAAATTTTCCGTCTTGAATTAATTGATCATACACTCTAACGTTGCACAAGCTCATTACATCGTCGTTCCTTCGTAAAAACTTTAATTATTATTTTTTGTCTGTCATCCTGACGAATGATTTTGCAAGCGTCACGTGACCACAGTCGTCACCTGGACTGGTCCAGGTTTTGTTCTGCAGCTCTAGCAGGCTCCGCCTCTGCTCCTCCAGCCCATCTTGGATCAGAGGAAGCTCCACCGGCAGAGCTCCGCCCACCACCTGGAAGGCCGCCAGCCCGGGTCACACAAACGCTTGGGTGTGTGCGTGGGTACCACTGATCTATATATACATATATATGACTGGCTAGCCAATCGGCCAAGACTTTTGAGGTGGCCAGGCGGCCATATTGGTCCTCCCAAGAAACGTTTCTCGCCATACCATACCATACATTTACAGGATTGAAATTGGAGAACATTCGAGACAGCACTTAGTAGACAGCATGAGTTATGATCTTTTCAATTTATTAAACATACAGTGATGTTTAGTATGGGAAGAAACTTGTCTATTTTTTTTTTTAATTAAAGAATTATAACTGCAATTCAACAAAAGATGCCACACCTAATATTGGGGTCTAAGGAATTGAGTGATAAAAGAAAAAAGCAGCACATACCGTCCACTTTTTAATTTTTTTTTAACTTTTTTTTTTTTTTAAAGTAAAAATACTATTAAAGTTAAAAAAAAAATACTAGTTATACTAACTGCCTCCGAACTGTATATGTCTCGTGTTCGTATAGCGTATCGTTTATACAGTATTCTGCTGGCGAGCAAGATGGCCGTCCAGTGACTTCCAACGGCTTGCACAGGCGCGTATGGGCTATCCAGTCATATATACAGGTCAGCGGTGCGCATGCGCGTACCTGGTTGAAAGAGGACACGACGTTGGTGAGGCTCAGGTAACTATTGGCGATGTCACGCCCGCAGCGCATAATTTCGGCAGTCTGGGGGCGGAGCTCCAGATCCTTCTCCCAGCTGGCTTGCTTGATGTCACTCAGCAGCGCCTCCAACTGGACACACGCAAACTTGTCTGTCTTGTCTGGACTTGTCTGTCCTTATCAATTTTGAAAATTATGTTGCACCGGTGTAGGAGATGTGCACAACAGACCTTCTGTCCGCAGGGAATTCCCAGCATGCCTTGCTCCTGCTGCTGGATGAGCGCCATCTGGAGGACGGCGGCGGCGTCACAGTCAAGTTGCTGGCTCCACTCCTGGCGGACGGTGCTTCGGATGTCCAGCAGCGTGTCGGCGATCCGCTGGAACTTCTGACGCACCGTCTCGCACGACTCCAAGCACCTTCACGTGCACACGCACGTCAAATAAAGCGTGAGCCTTACTTGCAATCAAGTTAAAAAATCATACTTTATTGGCTGACACAATTCGTGACAGAAATTCTTCTTGGACCAGGCTCTCCATCACATTCTCGTTTGAGGCGGGTGGATCGATCCAAATATCAATATTGTGGATACCAAGTCACTATCGATATCGGATCGATACTGGCACTAAAATATCGATCCAGTAGTTTCGTAGGTGGATGGATCGATCCAAATATCGCTATTGTTGATACCAAGTCAGTATCGATATCGGATCGATACCGGCAGTAAAATATTGATCAAGTAGTTGAGTTTCAGTTTGGTTCTTTTATTTATGCATTGCTGTGGTTTGGTCAAACTGAAACACCGTAGTGTTTCCATCATGTGACATCACGGTTGTTGTTTTTTTTATTTGTAGTTTCTGAAGCGTATGTGATAAAGTATTTGTTTACATTTCGTTTCAAATGATCACTTTGTGCACTTTGTTTAAGAACGCTGAAAAAATATTTTGTCTGGGTTGAAATGTTTCTGGTAATTAAAATTTAAGCAAATTAACAAATAATAAATTAATAAAATTTTAATTTAAGAAAAAAATGTCTGGAATCCTCTTGTTTATGTTGAATAAATTTAAAGCATCATAAAACCTGCAGTTTCTACTAATTACAAGGGGACGATATGTGTTGCTTTGAAGACCACCTTTTTCTTTTTTCATTTTAAAACAATTAAAATGTAATAAATAATAAATTAATAACATTTTTACATTTAATGTAATTAAAAAATGGTCATTTTGTTTATCCATCCATCTATCCATCCATCCATCCATCCATCCATCCATCCCTCTTCTACCGCTTATCCGAGGTCGGGTCGCGGGGACAGCAGCTTTTGGAGGAGACTTCCCTCTCCCCAGCCACTTCAACCAGCTCCGCCGGTGGGATCCCAAGGCGTTCCCGGGCCAGCCAAGAGACATAGTCTCTCCAGCGTGTCCTGGGTCGTCCCCGGGGACTCCCGACGGTGGGACATGCCCGGAACACCTCTCCGGGGAGGCGTCCAGGAGGCATCCGAACCAGATGCCCGAGCCACCTCAACTGGCTCCTCTCAACGCGGAGGAGCAGCGGCTCGACTCTGAGTCCCTCCCGGATGACCGAGCTTCTCACCCTATCTCTAAAGGCGTCAGTATACTTCTGCTTGAGGCTCACGCGGCGGCGTTACGGCGGAGCTCCACTCGTGCGTTTGCCTTCCAACTTGTGTGCAATACACATCACAATACACATCGGTGTCTGCTTTGGTTTCACTCCAAGTCGGGCTCTTGCTACGGCTGGGACGCCACAGAGTGTAGATTCCTCTGCACTTTATGACGAATTCAGGAAGTTAAATTTAATTCAGAAACACGAAATAAAGCCGGGGGGAGAGTCGGCTCAAGACCGTGGCAATTATTTATTGCCAATTTGTACCGTTGTCTGCCGTAAACTCGCCAAAACACAACAGCCACGCGCTTAGCGAACACAGTTTATTTTGTTGTTGTTTTCCGCCTCTCATTCCAGGCACATATCCACATGCACAGCCGTGGTCTCCGAGCAGTAAGTCGATTTGTGCCGCCAGTTGCCTTCACGGAAACTATCTGGGTGGGGGGCGGGGAGAGAGAAAAGAAAAGAAAATAAAGCAGAGTACGCCATCGAATGGACCAATCATGAGCGAGCTACGCCTCGCCATCGACGCCGTGCAAGGATTGGCGACGTGTGCACCGCAGACGGCGACAAGCTACGCGGCACTTAAAATTCATGGCTCGCGTAGATCATGTGATCTACGCAGGTCATTAACACGAGAGCAAACGTAGAGGCACAAATAAGGCTCAGGGGAGAACCGGACAACCTGCGGAGGAAACTCACTTCGACCGCTTGTATCCGGGATCTTGTTCTTTCGGTCACGACCCACAGCTCGTGACCATAGGTGAGGTGAGGTTGGGAAATGCAGACGCTGCACCAATCCGCCTGTTGATCTCTCGCTCCATCCTGCCCTCATTCGTGAACAAGACCCCAAGATACTTGAACTCCTCCAATTGGGGCAGGATCTCATCCCCGACCCAGAGAGGACACGCCACCCTTTTCCGACTGAGGACCATGGTCTCGGATTTGGAAGTGCTGATCTTCATCCCAACCGTTTCACACTTTCCCGCGAACCACTCCAGTGAGAGTTGGAGATCTCGGCTTGATGAAGCCAACAACACCACATCATCTGCAAAAAGGAGAGATGCAATGCTGAGGCCACCAAACCGGAACCCCTCAACACCTCGGCTGCGCCTAGAAATTCTGTCCATAAGTTATGAACAGAATCGGTGACAAAGGGCAACCTTGGCGGAGTCCAACCCTCACTGGGAACGAATCCGACTTACTGCCGGCAATGCGGACCAAACTCTGGCAACGGTCCTACAGGGACCGAACAGCCTGTATCAGGGGGCTCGGTACCCCGTACTCCCGAAGCAACCCCCACAAGACTCCCTGAGGGCCACGGTCGAACGCCTTCTCCAAATCCACAAAACACAAGTGGACTGGTTGAGCAAACTCCCACGCACCCTCGAGGATCCTGCTGAGGGTGTAGAGCTGGTCCACTGTTCCAGAGTCTTTAGGAACTCCGGGAAGATCTCATCCACCCCCGGGGTCCTGCCACGAGGAGCTTTCCAACCACCTCAGTGACTTCGACCCTAGATAGGAGAGCCCACCTCAGAGTCCCCAGACTCTGCTTCCTCAAAGGAAGACGTGTCGGTGGATTTGAGGAGGTCTTCGAAGTATTCTCCCCACTGATTCACGACGTTCTGAGTTGAGGTCAGCAGCACTCCATCTCCACTATACACACTCACAGTGTTACAGTGTCACAGGTGCACTGCTTTCCTCTCCTTAGACGCCGGATGGTGGACCAAAATTTCCTTGAAGCCGTCCGGAAGTTGAACAGTTCGACAATGGAGGCGCGGAACATGGCCCATTTGGACTCAATGTCCCCCGCCTGCCCCGGTACAAGGAAGAAGCTCTGCCGGAGGTGGGCATTGAAACACTTGAGAGGGGATTCCGCCAGACGTTCCCAGCTGACCCTCACAATACGTTTGGGTCTGCCAAGTCAGACCGGCATCGTCCCCCGCCATCGGAGCCAACACATGACCAGGTAGTGATCAGTTGACAGCTCTGCCCCTCTCTTCACCCAAGTGTCCAAAACATTCGGCCGCAAATCCGATGACACAACTACAAAGTCAATCATCAAACTGCGGCCTAGGGTGTCCTGGTGCCAAGTGCACATATGGACACCCTTATGTTTGAACATGGTGTTCGTTATGGACAGTCCGTGACGAGCACAGAAGTCCAATAACAGAACACCGCTCAGTTTTTGATCGGGGGGGCCGTTCCTCCCAATCACGCCCCTCCAGGTCTCACTGTCATTGCCCACGTGAGCGTCACCCAGCAAGACGAAGGAGTCCCCAGAGGGAGCGCTCTCCAGCACACCCTCCAAGGACTCCAAAAAGGGTGGGTACTCTGATCTGCTGTTTGGTGCATATGCACAAACAAGTCAGGACCCGTCCCCTCACCGGAAGGCGGAGGGAGGCTACCCTCTCGTCTACCGGGGTAAACCCCAACGTACAGGCGCCGAGGCGGGGGTCAATAAGTATGCCCACATCTGCTCTGCGCCTCTCACTATAGGCAACTCCAGAGTGGAAGAGAGTCCAACACCTCTCGAGAGGACTGGTACCAGAGCCCAAGCGGTGCGTGGTGGTGAGTCCGACTATGTCTAGTCGGAACTTCTCTGCCTCACACACCAGCTGGGGCTCCTTCCCTGCTAGAGAGGTGACATTCCATGTCCCAAGAGCCAGCTTCTGTAGCTGGGGATCAGTCCGGTCTCCGGTCTTGGCTGCTACGCAGCCTACTCTGCACCCGACCCCTTTGGCCCCTCCTACCGGTGGTGAGCCCGTGGGAAGGGGGACCCACGTTGCCTCTTTGGGCTGTGCCCGGCCGGGCCCCATGGGTGCAGGCCCGGCCACCAGGCGCTTGCCAACAAGCCCCACCTCCAGGCCTGGCTCCAGAGGGGGGTGACCCACGTCCAGGCAAGGGAAACGTGTTTCCAATAATTTTGTACATCACAAGGAGTCTTGTGAGCTGTGCTTCGTCTGGCCCCTCACCTAAGACCTGTTTGCCATGGGTGACCCTGCCAGCGGCATAAAGCCCCAGACAACATAGCTCCTAGATCATTGGGACATGCAAACCCCTCCACCACGATAAGGTGCCGGCTCACGGAAGGGCATTTTGTTTATGTTTCATAAATATAAATTTTAAACATGATAAATGATGCTGTTTCTACTAATTACTGTCTCAAATGTTTGATCCTGTAAATGTATCAGATGGTATGGTGAGAAACGTTTTTGGGAGGAGCAATATGGCCGCCTCGTGAGCTCAAAAGTCTTCCAGTCATATATATGTACACAGGTGAGTGGTTCAGGCTCCCATTCAAACGGCCTTTTGTGATGCGCTTACAGATGCTGGACGGCTTGGAAGTTGTGCAGGACGTTGTTGGCCCTGAGGACGAGCTGCTTGGTCCACCTGAGGGTGTCGGCGGGTGCGGCGGTGAACTTGGACGCCACGTCCTTCTTGCCCTTGGCCACGAGCAGCGCCCGCACCTGGTCCAGCTCGCGCAGCACCATGACCACCAGCTTGGACAGCTGCGGGCGCAGGCGCTCACGCACGGCGGCCCGCTGCAGCACGGGCGAGAACATGCTCACCAACTTGACGGCGGCCGACGGCAGGTGGCACTCATCCAGCGTCCCGCGCAGGATGGACACCAGGCGGGCCTCCAGGTGCGACACGTGCTCCTGGAAGACGGACGCCTGCTGCGCGAACGTCTGACAACAACAAAAACGGGGTTTGGGGGAGGACTCAGTGGCCGACTGCGCTCACCCGACGCTCACCTGGTCGGCCGGCTCGCTGGCGTCGCTCTGGCAGTCAGCGAGGATTTGCAGCTGGCGCAGGAAGTCCTGGCACACGCCCTGCACGGCGCCCGTCCACATCCGACCGCGACCGCCTGCCACCACCACCTGCTCCAGCTGGAACTGAAGGCGCACGCGGTACACTTCCTGGTTTGGGGACAAGTTTACCATAAACATTCGTTTATTTTTTTTCATTTTTAAAAAATCTTTTGATGTATTATTTGATTGATTTATATTTATTTTATTATAGTTTATATTATTATTCATTTATTCTTTTATTTATATTTATATATATTACCTTCAACATTCCTTTTTTTATTATTTAATATATTTTATTTATTCATATTTATTTTATTATATATTATATATTCGTTATTTATTTATTTTTTTATTTTTATTTATTTTGTATTTATATATATATTCTTTATTATTATTTTTATTTTTTTATAAGTTTACCGTCAACGTTCCTCTTTTAATTGTATATATTATTTTATTTATTTATATTTATTTTATTATATATACATTATATATTTATTATTAATTTATTCTTTTATTTTTATTTATATATATTATTTATTTTTTTTAATTGTTTTTATAATTTACCATCAACATTCCCTTATTTATTTTATTTTATATATTTTTTTTATTATTTTATATATTTTTTTTATTTATTTATATTTATTTAATTATATATATTTATCATTTCTTTATTCTTTTATTTTTATTTATATTTTACTGATATACATTATTTATTTTTTGTATAAGTTTAGCGTTAACATTCCTTTTTTTATTTTATATAATAGTTTATTCATTTATATTTATTTTATTATATATTATATATTATATTATAAGTTTACCGTCAACATTCCTTTGCAGGACACTTGGCAGGCGATGAACATCCGAATTAATCACATGACTTTCAAATTTTGTATCTGTTCTTAAATTTACAATCATTTTTTTCCATACTCTTGTGAACATAAAAGTGAAAAAAAAATGAAACTAATATGGCTGCGTCATTTAGTCATTGTTTCAGTCATTTCATAATAATGCATAAAATGGAGTTAAAATTTAAAAAATAAATGTATTGAATTGTAAAAAAAATTATTGAAGGTGATTTTTTTTTCTGCCACTAGATGGGATCATTGCATTTGTAAGACGTTGGTGCATTTTTCTGTTCATATGAACTCATTCAAGTCCCAGCAATGACGCGACCCCCTTCACTTTTTGACTGGATTTGGACTGATTTTGCAAGGTCCACACAATATTCTGTTCTACTGCTATCAAAACATGGAACTTACCAAAAGAAAGTTTTGAAAGATTAGAGTGGATTTGTATCTGTTTCCGTTTCGCAGAAATTTGACTTTTAGAGCTTCATATAGCTCAAGTTTCATCATTGTTGACAAACCTGTTGAAAAGACTGGCAACAAGAGCTTGTTGCAACACGGCTGATCTCATACTCTGCTGCCAACTGATGGCAGTTTTTTGTCATAACTACCATTGATTAAAGCCACCTCTTCATGTCAGAAGGTGTATCAAAGCCTTCTGTATACTCTAGCATAAAAAACAACAACAAGAAAAACAAAACATATACCGTATTTTCCGCACTATAAGGCGCACCAAAAAGCCTTCAATTTTTTCAAAAGCTGACCATGCACTTTATAATCCAGTGCGCCTTATATATGGATTAATATTGAGCCGCAACAGGTCTCGCTGTCAATAAGCTATCGGTGACCCTGCACGATCGGCAGAAGATCACGCATCTTGGATCGCTGGCTAATACTAATACTTTACCTCAGAGAAAATAATAAAACAGCTGTTTATTCATTTTGGGAGTGAATGGAGTTGTCAGAAAGCGGGTTTGTAATCTATTAATAAAGTTTGACTGACCTATCTGACTGTTTTGTTGATATTCCCTTTAGCGCAGCACCATCTAATGGATGCATAACCTAACCCCAGCCTCTACTGTAGTGCCTTATATATGGAAAAATTTTTAAAATATGTTATTCATTGAATTGAAGGTGTTGCCTTATAATGCGGTGCGGTGCGCCTTATAATGCGGTGCGCCGTATATATGGAAAAAGTTTTGAAATGTGTCATTCATTGAAGGTGCGCCTTAAAATGCGGTGCGCCTTATAGTGCGGAAAATACGGTAAATATGTTTTTGGGGAGTGAGGGACAAAGTATTAAAAAACATTTATACATTTTTGGGTTTGAATGAGTGAAGAGCGATATCATCTTTAAGTCACTTCATTGTGAAATTCTCGACATTTTTCAGATTGTCAAATACTACAAACAAATAGGGGTGGGTACCTCACGATACCATCCGATCGATATGCGATACAAGGCTCACCATAACGATGATCTCACGATATGACGATACCTCGATTATCGATATATCGCTCAGGTAATAAATCCACAATGATCTACGATAAAACTAACCCATAAACTAATAATAATCATAATAATATCATTAAATATCCATCCATCCATGTTCTTGACCGCTTATTCCTCACAAGGGTCACGGGGGGTGCTGGAGCCTATCTCAGCTGGCTTTTGGCAGTAGGCGGGATAAATCAATAATAAAAATAAAATAAGAATTCAATAAATAATAAAAATAATAATAAATAAATCATAAAGATAAAGAAATAATTTAGAACATAATAAAAATAACATAAATAAATAGAAATAAATAATTAATAATAGAAATAAAAAAATAATTCATAACATAATAAAAATAATATAAATAAATATAAATATAACATAAATATGCTTGCTGGTTGTTTATTTGCATTGCTGGAATGTACAAAAGAATAATGTGTGATTTTTAATTTTTTTTTATTTTTTTTAGTATGTGCTCCTTTTTTGACAATATTCTGACCTTTTATTTTTGTATTGCCAACCTCCCCCACAATATTGTGATCATTATCATATCATCGAATGTTTTCATTGAGTTGTGCAGGATGAAAAAGTGGACGTCACCTGGACGCTTACCTGGATGCTTTGCAGGCGAACGAGGAAGTCGTCCAAGCGAGAGAAGACCAGGTGAGACGGGAACTCCCACCTGTGCACGCCTCCATCCTGCACGCACACACAAAAAAAAGAAGCACGCGTCAGGGCTCGCGTCACCGAGAAAATTCCGTTTGGGGACAAAAGTCACAACAAACAACAAAAGAAGCAAAAAAAATAAAAAAAATAAAAAAATAAAAAGCTCGATTTGCATATATATATATATATATATATATATATATATATATATATATATATATATATATATATATATATATATATTAGGGCTGGGAATCTTTGAATGTCTCACGATTCGATTCGATTACAATTTTTGGGTCTACGATCCGATTCATAATCGATTTTCGATTCAAATGAAAAATTATTTGATTGACAAATGATTTCTGCTTCAATTTACAGATATGAACAACATTGTAATAATAATATAACAATATAATAAATAATTTGAAAATTATATCCCCCAAAAAATATAAACGGAAATATAAATAATGCATGCGCACCTCCTGTTCCAGCAGCATCCTGTGATGGATGTATTTGTCCTTGAGCGTTTGCAAGGTCAAGGTCACCACTCGAACGTCATCCAGGACCTGAGCGGGATCCGAAAGCAGGCCCCGCATCACTTCTTGTCCGTGCAGGAAGGTCCGGCTCTGCAAGGCCGACCAACACAACAACAACAATGCCGGTCAACGCAACAAAATCTTCTTCACTTGCGCTCGCTCTTGACGGACACGTTGAAAACAATGACGTCACTCCCTTATCACGTTAGCGTCACATTAGTGTCATTTGAAGCATCACGTTAGTGTCATGTTAGAGTCACATTAGCGTCATGTTAGCGTCATCTGAAGCGTCACATTAGCATCATCTGAAACGTCACCTTAGCGCAGTGCTTCTCAAATAGTGGGGAGGGCCCCCCCAGGGGGGTGCGAGCCTTCGTCAAGGGGGGCACGTTTGACCTCGGGGAACATGCTTTTTTATTTTTATTTTATTTTTTTGTTACTGTCTTAGAATAAAGTGCCATTGCACCTTCACTACATTAGGAGGCAGTGGCGCTCTCATTGGCAGAGTGTGCGCAGGGAGCATTCGCTCGGGGATGTAGGGGTTTTGTTTGCACTGAGCATGCGCGCTTTGCACACAGCACAGAGTATGAGTATGAAGTGTAGGCACGAAGTGTAGCAGACCCTCAAGTGACACCGTGAAAAAATATTGAACAGGGATGGGAAGACAGGCGGAGAGAGACGGAGATAAAGAGAGAAACGAAAGTCGAGGAAATATGACGAAGCATATGGGGGGCGAGATGTTTTCTTCTTCCTAGAATGGGCATGACAGAAAATAATTGAGAAGCACTGCCTTAGCGTAACGTTATCGTCACGCAAGCGTCATCTGAAGCGTCATGTTAGCGTCATCTGAAGCATCACATTAGTATTATCTGAAGCGTCACCTTAGCATAACGTTATCGTCACGCAAGCGTCATCTGAAGCGTCATGTTAGTGTTATGTTAGCTTCACATTAGTATCATGTTAGCGTCATCTGAAGCGTCACCTTAGCATCATATTAGTGTCATGTTAGCGTCATCTGAAGCATCACATTAGCGTCATCTGAAGCGTAACGTTAGCGTCATCTGAAGCG
Organism: Festucalex cinctus; assembly: GCF_051991245.1. Taxonomy (NCBI): domain Eukaryota; kingdom Metazoa; phylum Chordata; class Actinopteri; order Syngnathiformes; family Syngnathidae; genus Festucalex; species Festucalex cinctus. The sequence continues at coordinate 5,784,195 of NC_135421.1, read as the reverse complement.
TCACATTAGCGTAACGTTAGTGTCATCTGAAACGTCACGTTAGCGTAACGTTAGCATCATGTTAGTGTCATCTGAAGCGTCACTTTAGCATCATCTGAAGCGTACGTTAGCATTATCTGAAGCGTCACCTTAGCATAACGTTATCGTCACGCAAGCGTCATCTGAAGCGTCATGTTAGTGTTATGTTAGCTTCACATTAGTATCATGTTAGCGTCATCTGAAGCGTCACCTTAGCATCATATTAGTGTCATGTTAGCGTCATCTGAAGCATCACATTAGCGTCATCTGAAGCGTAACGTTAGCGTCATCTGAAGCGTCACATTAGCGTAACGTTAGCGTCATCTGAAACGTCACGTTAGCGTAACGTTAGCATCATGTTAGTGTCATCTGAAGCGTCACTTTAGCATCATCTGAAGCGTACGTTAGCGTCATCTGAAGCATCACGTTAGCGTCATGTTAGTGTCATCTGAAGCGTCACGTTGGCATCATCTGAAGCGTCACATTAGCGTCATCTGAAGCGTCACATTAGCGTAACGTTATTGTCGCGCTAGCGTCATCTGAAGCGTCACGTTAGCGTCATCTGAAGCGTCACATTAGCATCATCTGAAGCGTCACGTTAGCATCATGTTAGTGTCATCTGAAGCGTCACTTTAGCATCATCTGAAGCGTACGTTAGCGTCATCTGAAGCATCACGTTAGCGTCACGTTAGTGTCATCTGAAGCGTCACGTTTGCGTCATCTGAAGCGTCACATTAGCGTCATCTGAAGCGTCACGCTAGCGTAACGTTATTGTCGCGCTAGCGTCATCTGAGGCATCACGTTAGCGTCATCTGAAGCGTCACGTTAGCGTCATCTGAAGCGTCACGTTAGCGTCATCTGAAGCGTCACGTTAGCATCATCTGTCATGTTAGTATCACATTAACGTCATGGTAGCGTCATCTGAAGCGTCACATTAGATTATGAAGAAAAATATTCATCAAAATTAATATGGTAATAATTGCAATCACAATGAGTACAATTTGTTGTTGTTTTTTGCTAAACAAGAAAATTTTGTAAAAAAAAAAATATATGAAGACAAATTAATTTCTTTGAAACACTATCAGTTGCTTTTGGACCAAAACAAGATTCGTGAAATGAGTCATTTTAAAAATAATAAGGGAGCAAATACATAATTTTAAACAACTCAAAAGTACAATTAATAATCTTTTATTTGTTTACATTTATGCCGATTTTTGTAATTGTGGAGTCAGTGTAATAATTGAAATTGTTATTTTGAATTAATTGCTGAGCCCCATTGGGCGTGTCATTGAATTTTGAGTCTCCGTCATTATCAAGTCGTCCATATTTCGAGCCGAATCGTCCATCTGGTCAATCCAGATGCTCAACCAACCAAAAGTGCTTGTAACCGTGTCAAAGGTCGCTCTCTCAAAATCACTTTTTGAAGAGTAACCCTGATCTGAATATACAACTGGATAGCCAATAGGCCAAGCCTTTTAAGGTCGCGAGGCGGCCATATTGCTCCTCCCAAGAAAGATTTTTTGCAATACCATCCGATACGTTTCCTTGTTTAAGTAAAAAGAAAAAAAAATCAAAATAATAATAATAATAACAATGATGATAATAATAATAATAATAATAATAATAATAATAATAATAATAATAATAATAATAATAATAATAATAATAATAAGAAGAAGAAGAAGAAGAAGAAGAAGAAGAAGAAGAAGAAGAAGACGAATTAAAAAAAAAAAAAAAAAAAAAAAAAAAAGCGTCCAGACCAGACTCCGGCCTTCCTGGGTGGAGTTCGGATGTTCTCCCCGTGCCCGCGTGGGTCTTCTCCGGGTACTCCGGTCTCCTCCCACATTCCAAAGACATGCATGGCAAGTTAATTTAATTGTCCCTAGGTGTGCGTGTGAGTGTGGATGGTTGTTCGTCTCTGTGTGCCCTGCGATTGGGCTGGCAACTAGTCCAGAATGTACCCCGCCTACTGCCCAGAGCCAGCTGGGATAGGCGCCAGCTCCCCCCGCGACCCTTGTGAGGAATAAGCGGTCAAGAAAATTGATGGATGAATGGATGGATAATAAGTGACCACCCAGCCTTATACTAACTGCCTATCAGCTGTACAGTGGTACCTCTACTCAGACCCGTCACCAGAAAGAAATTGTAGGGGGGGCATTACATTTTTTGGGGGGGGGCACACTTTATCAACCTAAATCTAATGTTCATCAGGTTGAACAGCGGCATTGTGACAACTGCAAAAGTGTTCAGAAATATTTTCTGTCACTTAAAAGCGGCAGTTCGTTCTGAAATCTAAAAGACAAACTGAAAAAAAAAATGTGTAGTTCATTTTGCATTTATTCAACCCACAAGTTCATTTGAAACAAATCCACTCTTCACTTCTGTAAACAACTATGTCCGAATGAATGACTGTGACCCAGCCCCTTCTATCTGGAATTGGCTAGCAGTTGCCTTCATTTGCGTGTTGGATTAGGGCTGTACGATATGGACAAAATTTCCTTTCATTTTTGCCAGACATCTCTATTCTTTGATCTTTGACTCAGCATGAGACTTCACATCATTTTACTTTTTTTATGGTGCCTTCTGTATTTTGTGTTATTTTATTTCTATACTTATACCGATTTTTTTTTTTTTAGTATTTTATTTGCGTGTATACTTATCTACTTATATTTACTCGAATTAATTTTATTTTGTGTAATTTTATTTCACTTATGTCTACTAAAAGACTAATTTCTATTCCATGCACAGCACTTTGTATGCAGCAATGGATGTTTTAAAGTGATTTAGAAATAAGGTTGAGTTATGTCGATGATATACAGAAACAACATATGGGTTCAGTGAAAAACTAAGCAGAATATCAATCCAAAAGGATGTGTAAAGTGCTGTTTTTTTTTATTAGAACTTAGTGACAGTCATCAACATGAACAAACTTGGCAATAAAAAAAGAGAATTCAACTCACATTGTACTGCAACTGCTTTAGTGATAAATAATTTTATGCTCCTTAGTTGTTGTTGTGTATGTGTGACTGCTTGGGTCTGTTAACAGCATACTGTGTATTGCTACAATTCATCCGTGCTGTGTGGCTTGACTAATTTAAATAAAAGTTTGACACTCACTTGTAAACGTAACCAGTGGACTCAGAATTCCCATTTATGTCAACTGTGTCATCCTGGATCGAGGTTTGGCATTTGGTGGCTTCCATTAAAGCGGCACGACGTGCGCACTGCTCAGTCTTTGTCCCAGCGCCAGCCGGTGTCGGTACCATATGTGTTCGGCCTGCCAGATCCATTCGGGGTCCTTCGCCTACAGATGACGTTACGCTACAGGATTGGCTGAGACGTTTTACGCTACAGGATTGGCTGAGATGTCGACGATTGTGATTGGTGAGGCAACTTTCCAGTCGTTGGAGGGAAAACATTGACGCTTTTTACGAAGAAATTTATTATTATTTATCTAATGGGACTTATCACAGCCGCACTACTGGATCAAACTGTTCGGCGATCCAAAAGGCAAGGATTCGTAACGCGTCAAAATCATTCATCAATCATCATCAATCAATTACATCTCACCGTGGCTATTCTAATGTATTGATCTCTCCTCTTCCCTTGTCTAGGATTAAAGGTTTGCCGTGAAACCCTTTCAGACTTGTTTGTTGTTGTTGTTTTGTGGAAGGAAAAAAATACTGAACATATAAAGAAAAGTTGTGCATTCATTCATTCATTCATTCATGTGTCATTCATTGATTTGTTAATGCATTTGACATCTTTAAAGAAAAAGTAAAATGTGCTACTGTAGTTGATGAAGTTAACTTATGAGTTTTGACTTTACGGTAGTAGGCCATGACCTTTGATTAATATTTATATCAATAGTCCATGAGACACACATGCACACACATGAAGGTTACAAATAAATTCGTAGTTACCTAATAACCTGAGGCTGAGTACAGAACATATTGGTGAGGAAATGTCACATCTCAGGCAATAATTCCATCATTTTATTATCATCATCATGGTAATTATTTTCTGCAATACGCACGACCCTCCGCAACTCATTTAAATAACAAAATGTATGGGCTGAGATTGCAAAACGTAAATAAACGTAAGTATAAAAGCAGGATACTTTAAGATTGACTAAATAATGAAATAGATTGAAAAAATACATTAGATAAAATAAATATAAAAAATGGAGGTAAAATAGCACATAAATGCAAAAAAGTAAAACTGCGATGGGACGAAATATTGTCAGTTGACGTGCTAATGTGTTCCTATAATCATTACGACTGTTTTTGTGATGTATTGTGATACGTGAACCGCAAAATTCGGAAACCAAACCAACGTGAACACATTTGACACTGCTCGCTTGCTGTACTGACGTCATCAGCAAGCGCCGACCAGACGCGAAGGCCCCCGAATGGATCTGGCAGGCCGAACACATATGGTACCGACACCGGCAAATGCGCACTATCTACCCGGAAGTACATTTGGCTAAGGCACGTCTGCAGAGCGCGCGTCTCCCCCCACCCCACCCCATCCCTCCTGATCCTGATTGTCATTGGCTCGCTTAGTTGTCAATCACAGCCAAACTTGAAAGGAGGTATGTGGTTGGCTGGCACGCCATGCTTTACTTAAAACAGAAGGCGCAAGTTTACGTGACTGATAGGACGAATAGTTGGTGAGTCATCTTGCTAGGGCGGGCACGGCTGACTGACAGGGCGGGCACAGACCCCCAAGGCCCGCCCATGGTGACGGATCCGCCTCTACTTACGAAATTAATTGGTACTGGAAGACGAATTTTCCATGTAAATGCCCTAACCCATTCCAAGCCTCCCAAAATTCAGACATAAATGTTTTATAAAGCATAAAAATACATCAAAACATGTAACAAATACGTGTTATAATTAGATTATTGCACAATAAATGGGAGTTGTGCATAATGTAAAAAAAAACAAAGAATAGAGTAAAGAATAAAAATGATGGTCATTTACCTTTTTAACTGCTGTCCTTATCGTTTTTTGCCCTCTTTTTGGTTCATGTTCTCTCTCAAAAGTGTTTTTGCCTGGTGATTTGTAAAGAACTGATCCAAGGATGTTTTTTTTTTTGTTTTTTTTACAATCTTATTTTTTTTATTCATTTTATATTTTTTTTATCTCTCACTCTCTCACTCATGCTTACATCATGTAAGCCGCACATGATCTCCCAGGCGGATAAGTGAACCCACGCCATCCGGCACCGAAGGCAAGTGACGGTTCCACTCCACCACCTGGAGCCCTTGTTTTTTTTTTTGTTTTTTTTTGTTTTTTACAATCCTTCGAAAATGTCCAATGCAAACATCATCATAGTCAGCGATCGTCCGAATGGTGAACACTTCTTCTGGGTGATACTTTTTCAATAAATTCTGAAGCTTGATGGAAACTTCAGATACGATGGCGAGTCATCTGCTTCCAAAAAAGGCACGTCTTGTCGCAATTAAAAACTTACTGTGCAACGTAGCCTTCATCAATCACCAAATGTTTGAATTTTTGCACAAATTGGGCGGCTGTTAATATTTACGTAAAACTATGACGAGGACGCTACATAAACACAGGCCGTTTCTCAATAAGCAAAGTGCGCATTAAGTTTACGCATGCGCGAGGGAAAAAACGAGGTTACCAACTACCCTATCAATTTGAATGGCAGAGATTAGAGTGGTGACAATCTTTGCATAACTGTCCAGCTTGCAAGTCAACTTCCCTGGTGTCAATAAACCACATGCTATGCATGTTAATAAAAACAGCAACTTCCCAGCGGTTGAAACGCTTCTATCAGAGCCGATTCCCTAGGATCCAATTCATTTTCAATGACCGTTTGGTAGTTTCTCCTACCCACAATGCACCACACCGCTACCCATAATGCACCTTGAATTCGAGATGCGCACTTCGCTTATAACACGGAGTACGTTCTTGTGACGCAACGAGCAGCGTCTTGGTAAGCCCGGTCTCAAGAACGTACTTCCCAAGCACGCATATCTCGCTGGCGTATTTCCGTAACTCATCGCAGTTAGATCATGTGACTTGCTTTCAATGGATTTGTACTACTATTTGGATGTTTCAAAATGTGTTTGTACAACATACATGGGTTAAAAACTTTACTTACATCCTTGTGATTTTGCAGCTGTGTTTTGGAATAAATTTCGTCAAACTTGATTTCTTTCCCATGTTTTTGGGATGTGGACACTTGAACAAAATGTATCATCACAATTTCAGAAGATTCAGAATAGGGCTGCACGATATTGGAAAAACATGCGATATGCGATATTATTGCGATATTTAACATGTACCTAAAGAAATTACATTTTTATAACCTAATAAAAGAAAAACATTTTTCATGTGGCAAAATAAGCAACCTTAATGTAATCTTAGTTAATTAATTGTAATTATGTCTTGATAGATTTCAACTATTGAATGGCGATGCACATTTTAGTTAGCATCTGACTGGTCAAATTCATATAAAAAGCATAAAATTCCATATAAAACTTATTGCATGCCTTTGCGATATGCATATTGCAAGTGCCAATATCGCGATATCGATATTTTTTCGATATATTGTGCTGCCCTAATTCAGAACAAAACCTGCAACTCTCACCGGTATTTTTCCAGACCCCCACCTCAAAATTATCATACGTTGGATAAATCCCATGTATAATTTAATTCCAAATAATATTTAAAAATATTACTCATAAGTATATAACATCTAGTCACGTGGTACAGTTACGGCAATGCGTCACAAGCAGGAAGCTCGCAGTAAGAACAACATCCGAGTATCTGTCCATTCAATACTTTTGCTTTTTGCGTACTTGCAATTGGAACAGTACTTGGGTACTGAATACTTGAGTACTGATGACGTTTCAAGACATCACGAGGACGTAAGTAAGGACAAGAATGCTATTGAGAATCAGCCAAATTCTCTACATAGACACATTCTATTTTATATCTATGGCCAAATACTCTTAGCCAATGGGATGCCAGGTAGACACATTCTATTATGTATGCTTCCTCTTAGCCAATGGGATGCCAGGAATATGCCAGTAATAGCCAGTGGCAGAGCAGCTGTAAGTATGTTGCGTTCAGGAAACTCTGGGAGCTGCGAGTAGCGGCCCATACTGTAGTTTTACCTTCGTATCCTGAAACTTATTTCGTAACTAGAGGCAATATTTTCCTGTTGAGGAGTTTCGTAACTTGAAACCTTCGTATGAAGGGACGTTCGTAAGTAGAGCTTACACGGTATATGTCTCATCTGTACATATACCGTATCATTTATACAGTAGTGTGCTCGTGAGATGGGAGTAGCAAGATGGCCGCCCTGTGACTTCAACGGGAATGGGTGAATGGGCTATCGGCGATCCAATCAAATATACAGGTCAGTGGTCTGATTCCTTGCGTGGGAAAAGTAACGTTTTTTTTTTTTTTTTTTTTTTTTTTTTTAATTCTGTCAGCGCAATGCATGATGGGAGCTGCTGAGATCTGTTTTGGATCTTGATTTGCATGTGTGAGTGTGTGCGTGCGTACCCGTTCGATGAAGAGGTTGCAGATCTCCTGCAGGAGGACGACGATCCAGCACGGCTTGCAGTGAAAGTGCGAGCCGATCCACACCTGATGCACCTTCTCCATCACAGCGGCCATGTTGTCCCGCAGCTGTCCAGCAACATCATCATCATCGTCTTCATCGTCATCATCATCGTGGACCGCCTTACCTGCGGGTAATCCAGCCGCTCCAGTTCCTCCACTTCGCGCTGCAGAGGCGCCAGGTTGTCGTTGGCGTCCTGGGCCTCCGCCAGTCCTGAGAGGTCAAAGGTTAGCTGGCTCAACGCCTTCTCCTGGGCCGGCCGCGGTGCAGCTTTCTTACCTTTTTGGGCGTGGGCGTGGATGTCTATCAAGGTGGCGCGGTACGCCCCCTGGGCCGACTCCAGCAGCGAGGACACTTGTTGGGTGCTGTCGCTCGTCATCTGAAAGCGGCACGTTAGCATCACGTTAGCGTCATCTGAAGCATCATGTTAGAGTCACGTTAGCATCACGTTAGCGTAATTTGAAGCGTCATGTTAGCGCCACATCCGCACTCTGTTTTTCACATTTCAACCTTCTTTCTTGCTATGTAGGAATGGAAGAATGTTGATTTGTTGTGGTTGTGTAGCTGTTAATGTTTTGTTATATTTGTTTGTTGTCTTTCTGCAAAGCGCTTTGTGACAGCTAAGGCTGTTTGAAAGCGTAAATAAAGATGACTTTACTTATGGTGAAGGGGCTCTTCAAAGCATAATTGTTATTATTATTATTATTATTGACCACCCATCCTGATGCTAACTGCCTACAAGCTGTATTTGTCTCATATGTACGTATAGCATATAGTTGATGCAATGGGGTACAGTATATGCCACGGAAGAAGCGGGACGTGATTTTGCACAGTTTATTTCCGTTCCGGGTTGCGAACGCGCAACCCAGTGGCACAAAGTCGGAAGCACAAGTATTTTTGACGCAGCCCACACGTTGCAAACCGAACCGGAAACATACTGTTGTGCAAAAACCAGTCCTCTTCCGTGGAATGTACCCCAAGTGTGCTGACGAGGTGCAAGATGGCCGCCCTGTGACTTTAATGCCTTGCACTGGTGTGTATGGGCTATCGGATAGCCAATCATATGTGTGTATATATATATATATATATATACATATATATATATATATATATATATGTGTACATTAGATGGCGTTAGCGGTGCGATGTGTCACGCGGGTGTCAGCAGTGGGAGGGTCTTACCTGCTCCAGGACGAGCTGCAGGTTGCGCAGTCTGTTGCTCCAGAAGTCAAACTCTTCAGAAGGCGGTGGCTTGAGTCCTTCTAGGAGTGGCTGGGCCGGGTTTTGCTGCAGGAATTCCGACACCAGCTCCGCCCACTCGATGATGACCGCCTCGCAGGCGTGCAGCAGCTTCACGTCGTACGTCTTCCTGTCCCGCAAACAACAAACGAATCGGTTCGAGTCGAGTCGGCTTTTTAGGGCAAAACATGGTCCTCGTTTGGACATTCTGTCAGAGGCGGAGGTTCCCAGTCCGTCGCTGACGGACCCGCGTCTTGCCGGCGAACGGCGAATGACGGGGAACTTGGAAAAAACTGACGGACTAAGCGCCAAGCGAAACGGGCTTTCGTTTGTCACTGTCACGACCCGGGTGAAGACACGTTTCGTTGATGACCGGCGCTAACGCTAGCTTAGCCTGAACGTGAAATATCGCGCACGTTTCGGGTTTGTTTGTTTGATTGCTCAGAGCAGAGAAGGGGAGGGGGTTCTGCATCAGGTTTTCAACTCAACTCAACTTCATTTATAAATATAAAAGAAAAGGTTCATGCTTTACAGCAGTTGTAAACAAGTAAGAATGATTTTATTATTGACACATAAATCTATCCAATAACCTTGTATACTTCATGAATTGTTTTAATGTAAAGCCAGTGTCTTCTTGTGCTGGTCCCAAGTCCGGATAAATACAGAGGGGTAGATTGACTAAAGGTTTGCATAGCCTTTGCACGGTGCTAACCGGTAAAAATGGAGCAAACCGGGAGTGCCTAATTCACTAAACACGCGCAGATGGGGAAATCCATCACTAAATGCGCTGCCAACCAGATTGCGCCCCGGTGCTCTGGCGGTATTTGCGCGTATGTGAATTAGGTCATTTGTATACATTTGGCGCAAAATATGTCCACCCCAATGCAAATGAGACTCATTGATATACAGGGTCTAATTTACTAACGCCAGACAAATAGCCACACGGAGTTTGTGTGACGCAAATAACGTTTATGGAAGGCTGGTGTAAACTTGGCGCTTCCTTAATCCCGGCATCATGACGGCAGTGCATGGTGTCATGGAGATGCATGGTGCACATCCCTATCTGGCTGATCACGCAGAGAGGGGGGAGAGAGAGAGAAAGCGAGAGAGAGAGAGAGAGAGAGAGAGAGAGAGAGAGAGAGAGAGAGAGAGAGAGAGAGAGAGAGAGAGAGAGAGGACATTTTTCTATGTTGGTTTACAACACATGATGTAAGCCGGGCTGATTGGGAATGGCGGTGGGGTTGGGGCGGTCATTTTTACATGCCAGATGCATACTGTACGCCTACCTCAACCTCTGAAAATCTTTTTTTTTTTTTTATTATTGCACCAATAATTCGTACTTTATGAATTAATTACGTTGTTGTTGTCCTTTGCTCTGTACAGCTTAATGGCGCTAGATGAGGAAAACGCTTCTGCACCTCTGGGTCCAACCTCACTTTCTGATAATGTCATCTTTCTCGCAACTGTTACTATACTCCAATGTTCTCGCGCAAATCCATTGCCATGTGTGGTAAATCAGGGACAAATTTTCTCCCAGCTGTCAGAATTTGTGGGCATGTTTGCGCCGGTATATGATGAGAGCAATATCCTTAGTGAATAGGTGGTTAACTGGGAGCAGACTGCTGGTGCAATTTTGGTGCAATATTTCACGCTGTTAGCGGCGCGCAGCGCATTCTTAGTCAATCTACCCCAGAGGGTTGTGTCAGGAAGGGTATCCGACGTAAAACTTTGGCCAAACATGCGAATCAAATATATGACTTCCATACCGAATTGGTAGAGGCCCGGCTTCACAATGCCCTCCTTCGGTGCAGTTGAACTACAGGGTGCTGGTGGAAACTGGACTACTGTTGGTCGAAGAAGGAGAGGAGGAAGGTGTGTTCGTAGGAAGAAAAGAGAAGAGAAACACCACGAGTCTAGGACTTAGAGTAGGGACTTTGAATGTTGGAGGTATGACAGGAATAGGTAGAGACAATGAGGAGGTGCAGAAGTGGATGCTGAGAAAGAGGTTCGCTAAGAAGAAGTGGGATACTGAGAGGACTGAAGAACGTAGACAGGAGTACAGGGAAATACGTCGTAAGGTGAAAGTAGAAGTGGCAAAGGCCAAACAAGTGGCCTACGAAGAATTATATGCGAGATTGGACAGTAAGGAGGGAGAGACTGATCTATACAGGTTGGCAAGGCAAAGAGACAGAGATGGGAAGGATGTGCAGCAGGTTAGGGTAATAAAGGATAGGGATGGAAGAGTGTTGACAGATGCCAGCGTTTGCGAAGGGAAGATGGAAAGGGTACTTTGAAGAGTTGATGAATGAGGACTTTGAGACAGAAGGAAGAGTAGAAGGGGTGACTGTTGAGGACCAGGAAGTAGATTAGTAAGGACGAAGTGAGAACAGCATTGAAGAGGATGAAGAGTGGAAAGGCACCATGTCCTGATGATATACCTGTGACGGTATGGAAGTGTCTCGGAGAGGTAGCAGTAGAATTTCTGACTGGGTTGTTCAACAGAATCTTAGATAGTGAGAAAATGCCTGAGGAATGGAGAAGTGCATTGGTGCCCATTTTTAAGAACAAGGGAGATGTGCAGAATTGTGGCAACTCCATCCATCCATCCATCCATCCATCCATCCATCCATCTTCTGCCGCTTATCCGAGGTCGGGTCGTGGGGGCAGCAGCTTTAGGAGGAAAGCCCAGACTTCCCTCTCCCCAGCCACTTCAACCAGCTCCACTGGCGGGATCCCAAGGCGTTCCCAGGCCAGCCGAGAGACAGTCTCTCCAGCATGTACTGGGTTGTCCCCGGGGCCTCCTGCCGGTGGGACATGCCTGGAACACCTCTCCTGGGAGGCGTCCAGGAGGCATCCGAACCAGATGCCCGAGCCACCTCAACTGGCTCCTCTCAACGCGGAGGAGCAGTGGCTCGACTCTGAGTCCCTCCTGGATGACCGAGCTTCTCACCCTATCTCTAAGGGAGAACCCTCTCAACGCGGAGGAGCCCCTCCGTGAGCCAGCACCTTACCGTGGTGGAGGGGTTTGTGTGTCCCAATGATCCTAGGAGCTATGTTGTCTGTGGCTTTATGCCCCTGGCAGGGCCACCCATGTCAAACAGGTCCTAGGCAAGGGGCCAGAGTAAGCACGGCTCACACTACACCCTAATGACGAAAAACAAAAATGGAAACATGTTTCCCTTGCTCGGACACGGGTCACCGGGGCCCCCCTCTGGAGCCAGGCTTGGAGGTGGGGCTCCTGGTGGGTGAGCACCTGGTGGCCGGGCCTGCACCCATGTGGCCCGGCCAGGCATAGCCCAAAGAGACAACGTGGGTGCCCCTTCCCATGGATCACCACCGGTGGGAGGGGCCAAAGGGGTCGGGGCGCAGAGTGGGCTGGGTGGCAGCCAAGGGAGGAGACCTTGGAATTTTGGCAACTACAGAGGAATAAAGCTGATGAGCCACACAATGAAGCTATGGGAAAGAGTAGTGGAAGATAGACTGAGGGCAGAGGTGAACATTTGTGAGCAGCAGTATGGTTTAATGACAACAACAACAACAACAAAAAAGTATGACCGATGCAGTATTTGCTTTTTTGCTTTGAGGATGTTGATTGTGAAGTACAGAGAAAGTCAGAAGGAGCTGCATTGTGCCTTTGTAGACCTGGAGAAAGCTTATGACAGGATGCCCAGAGAGGAGCTGTAGTTTTGTATGAGGAAGTCTGGAGTGGCAGAGAAGTATGTTCAAGTGGTGCAGGACAGGTATGAGGACTGTAAGACAGTGGTGAGGTGTGCTCTAGGTGGGACTACATCAGGGATCAGCGCTGAGCCCCTTCTTGTTTGCTATGATAATGGACAGGATGACAGATGAGGTTAGATAGGAATTCCCATGGACTATGATGTTTGCAGATGACATGGTGATCTGTAACAAAGCAGGGAACAGGTGGAGAGGAAGCTAGAGGCGTGGAGGTTTGCCCTGGAAAGGAGGGGAATGAAGGTTAGCCGTAGCAAGACGGAGTACTGTGTGTGAATGAGAGGGACCCAAGTGGAAGAGTGAGGTTACAGGAAGAAGAGACCAAGAAAGGGGGAGGAGTTTAAGTATTTAGGGTCAACAGTCCAGCGCAATGGAGAGTGTGGAAAAGAAGTGATGAAGCGTGTTCAGGCAGGCTGGAACGGGTGGAGAAAAGTGTCAGATGTGATGTGTGATAGAAGAGTTTCAGCTAACATGAAAGGAAAGGTTTGTAAAACTGTGGTGAGACCATCGATGTTGTTTGGTCTGGAGACAGTGCCACTGAGGAAAAGACAGGAGGCAGAGCTGGAAGTGGCAGAGATGAAGATGCTGATGTTCTCTTTGGGAGTGACCAGGATGGATAGGATCAGGAATGAGTACATCAGAGGGACAGCCCATGTTAGAAGAGGTTTAAGAGATAAAGTCAGAGAGGCCAGACTGAGATGGTTTCGACATGTCAAGAGAGATAGTGAGTATATTGGCAGAAGGATGCTGAGTTTGCAAATGCCAGGCTGAAGATCGAGAGGAAGACCAAAGAGGAGGTTTATGGATGGAGTTCAAGAGAACATGAAGGTAGTTGGTGTGAGAGTAGAGGATGCGGAGGAAAGGGTTGGAGGGAGGCAACTCATTCGCTGTGGCCACCCCTGAAGGGAAAAGCCCAAAGAAGAAGTAGGTGGTTTATATGCATTGCTTATGTACAAAAGCACAATATTGTGGTTTTTTGTTTTGTTTTTAGTATGAGCTCATTTTTGTTTTTTTTACAACAATGTGAACTTTATTTAAGCCCACTTCACACTGGTTGCGGAAAGGACGAGGTGGTTTTCCGTACAGAATCCGCACGGCGTCCGCAAGGACTGCAATTCACACCACGTACGTTACGTGTCCGGAAATCTGCTCCCGACAGACACACCCAAAACACAACAGACACACGAAAACCACAACCACAACATGGCGGTGCACAGAAGTACCCTGTAAGGAAAGGCACCCAGGAGGAGTTCACCCAGTGAGATGGATGAAGACGAGCCATCCTTCTCACTGTGGAGGCTCCCCCATGAGGAAACACTGGAGCAAAAAATTTAATAACTACCAAATAAAAACATTTAAACACTAAAAGAAAACAGTTAAACACTATGGAAAAAATTAATAAATAAAAACAAAGCTACAAAACAATATAGATTAAAACAGTTAAATAAATAAAAGGGGATAAAAAGAGAGGGAAAAAAAAAGATCAATCAAATGCCAGACTAAAAACATCAATATTCTCTTGATGCCCTCCGGCAGGCTACTCCATAGGTGAGGACCATAGTGGCTAAAGGCAGCTTCACCGTGTGTCTTGGTCCTCACCTTAGGATATGCTTTTTGGACATTATTTCTGGGACTTCTACCATGGGTAAGTATGTTTTGTGTTGAAATAGTGTTATTTTGTCATGTTTCATTTATTCTGAGCTCATTTTTTTTGTCTTAAATGTCCAACTCATGTCATGCTATGTAGCTAGCTAGCTTCCCTCCCAAAAAATGAGCTCGCATACGGTTTTATTTTGAATCAAACCGGGTTTACCTTGATGCGAGACGCCCGACTTCCTGTCCGGCTCGTGTCATTTCTTCAGCTTCATGAAATTCCGCATGCCGCGTTCAGAAAAAAATAAAAGAACACTTGCGGAAACCTTCCGCATCGCTGCAGTCGTTCCACACCGCAGCTGGTGTCAATTGACACGTAGACATCCTTGCGGCTCCGTACGGCCGCCGTATGAAAAACGCAATGCGTCCGTTCCGCAGCCAGTGTGAATTGGGCTTTATATCGCCAACCTCGCCACAATATCGTGATAATTATCGTATTATGAGCTTCATATTGTGATAATAGCATATCATGATGTTTGGATATGGTTACATCCCCACTAAACACAACGTTAAGAATGACATCCATTGTATATTTAAATACAAAACATGCTTCTTTTCTAAAACATCACTAGCCTAATGCTAACAGGAAGTTCGCATCGACTTGGGGAGTGTTTTTCCTTCAAATAACGAATATCCGTACACAAATGTTGTGAGAACACATACCCACTGATGAGATAACGCTACACAAAGGTACAAATTCTTCCCAATGTGTGAAAAACGACTTTTTTTTTTAAATATAATTCAATCGCAACTTTCTTCTGTACTCACTAAGTGTGAATGCCATGGATGCACGGCACCACACTGCCCCCAAGAGGCCAAAACGCACAGGTACAGTCAGAATTTGTTCTTACTGCTTATTTTTCAGTTGCTATTATTTTAGTTTATCCATCCATCCATCCTTCCATCCATTTTCTTGACCGCTTATTTCTCACAAGGGTCGCGGGAGGTGCTTGACCCTATCTTCAGTTGCTATTATTTTAGTTTATCCATCCATCCACCCTTCCATCCATTTTCTTGACCGCTTATTCCTCACAAGGGTCGCGGGGGGTGCTGGACCCTATCTCAGCTGGCTCTGGGCAGTAGGCCGGGTACACCCTGGACTGGTTGCCAGCCAATCGCAGGGCACACAGAGAAGAACAACCATCCACACTCACAAGCACACCTAGGGACAATTCGGATTGCCCAATTAATCTGCCATTCATGTCTTTGGAACGTGGGAGGAGACCGCAGTACCCGGAGAAGACCCACGCAAGCACGGGGAGAACATGCAAACTCCACCCAGGAAGGCCGATGTATGGACTCGAACCCGAGTCCGCAGAACTTGGAGGTGGGCGTGCTAACCACCTTATTTTAGTTTATTCGAATCTTATTTCACTTTGTTATTGTTTTTTATTTTGTCATTGTCCTTTCAAGTTATATTACATTATAAAGTTGATATTTCAAGGATTCAAAGTGCCGCGCTAACCTGTCCTGGTCGTCGTGGAGCCATTTGGGGAGCGGCAGAAAGGTCCAGCCTTCCTTCAGGGCCTTCATGGTGAGAGCTTGGTTCTTCAGCCTCTCCATCAAGTTGAGCGTCTCCTCGGCGGCGCCCGGGGCCCAGCCGCCCTCGTTGGCCGGGTTGCTTAGCAACGGGCAGATCACCTGTGTGGACGAGAACGGTGTCAGATGTGATCGGGCTGCCACATGGCATCGGGGTCGCCTAACAAACACGTCCCGCTACAGGGATGGGCTGGAAATGATCCAGTTGACGTCGAAAATATTCAAGATGTCATTGAAATAACAAAATGTATGGACTGAAATTGTAAAAACGTAGATAAAATGAAATAAATAATAAAATAGACTGAATAAATGATAAATACAGGTATACAGGTAATACAAGTATCATGCTATTATAATTTTAGATTTAGTTACGGTTTTTTGTTTTGTTTTGTTTTACAATTTTAGTCCATAAATTTATTTTGAACTATTGTAAACGGACAATTTCCGGACAATCCTGTAGTGTGACGTCATCTGCAGGCGACCAGCCTGATCACATCTGTCGCCGACAACGGCATTAGCAAGCATTATAGCGTTAGCGGCTAGCTAGCCGACCTCCTGCGTGAGCGCCAAGATGTTAATATGTTCTTATTACCATTAAGACTGTTTTTCAAGCGCCAAGGCGCTTCAATCTATTTTTTTTCCGCTCTTAAAGTATCATGCTTTTATATTTTTAGGTTTAGTTACATTTTTACAATTTTAGTCCATACATATTGTTTGTTCTCTTGTACAATTGTAAACAGACAATCCTGTAGCGTGACGTCATCTGCAGGCGACCAGCCCGATCACATCTGACACCGATGACGACGTTAGCAAGCATTATAGCGTTAGCGGCTAGCTAGCCAACCTCCTGCGTGAGCGCCGAGATGAAGGTGAACAGCTCGTCGGCGTGAACCTCCTCCACGAGCAGCATGGATGCCATGTTGTCGGCACTGAGCACGTCGTGGTGCGTCTTGGCCAAGCACACCACCTTGCGGCATGCGTCCAGGAAGTCCAGGCTGCTGCCGGCGCTGCCGTCGGCGTTGAGCCACACGTACAGGTTTAGTGTGTCGCGCGTGTTGAAGAAGCTGTTCAGGTAAGCCAGGTGCTTCTTGGCCGTGACAAACTCGCGCCACTTCTCTTCGTCCAGGCGCAAGCTCTGCGTCAGCAGCGGCTTCAGTGACTCCACGCAAGTGTCGCTCGCTTCCATTTTTCAGTCACTCACTCGCTCGCCACGGCAGGCGCTGGCCGATGAAGCCGCCTGGAGGGGAGGATGTGACGACATCGTCTCCTTCAACTTGTTTGTCACACAGCGCGTCGTCATCGGCTCACAGTTGTGATGATGTCATCATCCGCTTTTGCTTGGGATTCAAACGCAAAATTGTTTTCTTGTCCAATTTTTCTTCCGCTGTATTTATTGGTGCAGGCATAGTTATCGTGATATGTACCAATAATTACGAATGCCTCTTAGGCCTGGGTTATCGATACAAATGTTCTCAATCGATTCCATTTCGATTCACAAGAGTTCAGTTCCATTTTTTCCGATTCACTTCAGTTCAATCCAATCCTGATTATATTAGGAGTGTGACGATATATCGATATCCTGATAAATCGTGATACTTTGTCTTCCGATATAATTATCGATACGTCTACGCAAGTATCGCAATATTTGTAGTACTATACAGCCACTATAACGGCTCGATTGTTCATGACTTATTGAGCAATTACTTGGCGGGCCACTAGGGGGAGCACTTCATAAGAGTGGCAAAGAAGACTCATGAGCTTAGTTTTATTATTATTTTTATTATTTATTTATTATGTATATACATAAAAATTATATATTTATATTACATGTATATTTAATTACATTATTTTATTATAACTATTAATTTTATTTTATTTTTATTTTTATTATTTATTTTGCATTCTTTATTCATATTTATTTATATATATTATTATTTTTATATATTATATACATTTATATATTATGTATTATATTATATTTATATTTAATATTATTTTTATTGTAACATGAATTATATATATATATTTATTAGCATTTTTTATTTTGCATTATTTATTCATATTTATTTCATTATTGTATTTATTTATATTATCATCATCATTATTATTTATTCTTTATATATATTATAAATATTTATATATTACATATTCATATTATATTTATATTTAACTATATTTTTATTAGAATATTATGAATTATATATTTTTTATTTGTATTTTTATTTTTTATTTATTGATATTTATTTATGTTATTTTATTTTTATTTATTATTTATTATTATTATTATTGTTATTATTATTATTATTATTATTATTATTATTATTAACTCTAACCAATGTTGTCATAACAACGTGACTCTATAGCGCCCCCTAGCGTAGAAAAATAAAACCCAATCCCGGCACGTTTGAGCTAGAGCTACGAAAAATGGCAGGCACGTGTACCACCCGGAGACGCACAAAAAAAGTCTATTGGGACCATGTGCTAAAATGTACGGGAAGTGAGCTATAAATTTTTGAATGTCCAATTTTGGCCCATTTTGGCACATTCACTGTGGTCATGCTTTTTGCGCCTTTGCAAAAATTTTTCATCCAATTGACTTCAAACTTGGCATGTATCATCTCAAGACCTGAGATAACAACTGGGCAAAAAATCTTGACGTTTCGAAATACTATATGATGGGGGTGGGGCTTCAAATATTGCCTTTAAAATTTCATTTGTCCAGAAAGAGCAAATGCTTAATAACTCACATGTTCAAGCTCCAAAAAATCTCAAACTTCTCATGCAACTTAATAGTCACGGCCTGAAAACATTTATATGACAAAATTTGGTTATACAAAGAGCGCCACCTAGTGGGAACAATAAATGTCATACTTTACGTTTTTAGCTACGGTGCCAAGTTCGTTGAAGGGATCCAGTTGAAAATTGGTCATAAAAGCCTTAAGATGTTGATCATGCCCCACACCAAATATTGTAACTTTTCACCAAGGGGTCGGCCATTACAGTGCCGCAAAATCTGATGATTTTTCGTGACAATAAAAACTGCTTTAATTTGACCCAGATGATCCTATCTTCTCAAATGTTCACAAATTTAATGAGAGTCCAGCCCTTAAGACATCTACGAACTTATATTTCATCTCACTGTAGCGTCACCTAGTGGCAATTTTTTTTTCTTACGATTTTTCTTCAAAGTTTTTCTCCAACCACGTTAACTTGACCCACCTCATATTTGCTCAGATGAGGGTTTCGGCCTTCATGATGTCACAACATGAAGTTTGTGAATTTTCGCGAATCGCTGTTGGCGTGGCTAAGCACTGTTCGCCAAGAAAACATCGCCAATTTTGAGGGTCTAAACATGCACAGAAACTCATGAAACTTGGCACACACATCTAGCCTGGTAAAATGAGCAATATTTTATCGTGCATGGTGCTATTTTTACAAAAAAAATGACTCAATAGCGCCCCCTAGAATTTTTTTAACAAAGCAGCCCCGGTTGTACGTTTAGGCAAGATCTTCGGAGAATTTTAGGTGTATGAGGGAGCCCAAGACATACAAAAAAGTCTCTTTGGTCCATATGCTAAAATGAACAGGAAGTGAGATACGAATTTTTGAATGTCCCATTTTTGACGATTTTTGCACATTTACATTTATACTACTGGACCATCTCAAGACCTGAGACAACGACAGGGGGGAAAATCTTGACTATTAGAAATACTATATGATGAGGGCGGGGCATCAAATTTTGTGTTTCGCAATGAAAAAGGATATGCTTAATAACTCCCTGGTACATGCTCCAAAAAATCCCAAACTTGACACGTATGTTTATAATCAAGGCCTGAAGGTATCTCAATGACAACATTCAATTATATATGCAGCGCCACCTAGCCCTTGAGGCATAAAAAAAAAAAAAAAAAAAAAAATACCCCACTTATGGTGTGTTTTTTGTTTTTTTTTTAACAAAAATTGTAAACACGTTTCGCAATGAAAAAAGGATAGGCAAGGCAAGTTTATTTGTATAGCACATTTCATACACAAGGCAACTCAAAATGATTCAGTTCTCTTTACTCACTGTTCAATTCAACATAAAGATGACTCGACTTAAAGATATTAAAATGCAAAGAGCAGGGCATAATTGCAAACCTACCACATATTTGCCCAAAGAAATGTTGTCAGGCAAGGCAAGGCAATGTAAGTTTATTTGTATAGCACATTTCATACACAAGGCAACTCAATGTGCTTTACACAAGGAAAGACAACACATAAGCATCAACAAACAGTAGTTAACATTCAGAGGAAGAAAAATAGATAAAAATAGGTTACAAAATTTACTAAAAAGAACATACAATAACAATCTTAAAACATTATTCAACAAACTTTAAAACATTTAGCATAAGGAAGTTTAAAAAATAATACAAATAATAATTAAAAAGGAAACAAAACAAACAAAAAAAATAATTAAAGCTGTTTAAAAGTCCTTAATTAAAAGTATGAAAAAAGCAAAGTTTTTAACCTGGATTTAAAAGCATTTACACTGGGGGCTGACTTCACTTCTGTTGGCAGCCTATTCCATCTGCGTACAGCATAATAGCTAAATGCAGTCTCACCATGTTTGCTTCGAACTCTGGATTCCACTAGTTGGCCCAAGTCTGTAGATCTCAGAGCCCTGCTGGGTTTGTACTCAATCAGCATTTCTTGGATATATTCAGGACCCAAACCATTTAGTGATTTATAGACGAGTGGCAGAACTTTAAAATCGATTCTACAGCTGACTGGGAGCCAGTGTAAATCCTTAAGTACTGGAGTAATATGTTCTGATCTCTTTGTTTTGGTCAGAACTCGCGCTGCAGCGTTCTGAATGAGCTGCAATTGTCTCATGTTCTTTTGAGAGAGTCCAGTCAGAAGACCGTTACAATAAAACCCGTTGAGCTTTATACACTCATCACACTTGGCAAAAAAAATAAAAAATATCCAGATGTAAAAGTTTATCATGCCATTTTCAAAGAAATTCTGCTTCCAATGTGCCAGTACCCCAACGTGCAAGTACCCCAACGTGGCCCGGGCTGCGAGGGCCCTTTATAGTTGCTCGCAGCTCTAGTTATTATTATTATTGTTATTATTATCGATTGATTTTCTTAACCGCTTGCTCCTCACGAGGGTTGCGGGGGTGTTGGAGCTTCGGGCAGTAGGCGGGGTACACCCCGGACTGGTTGCCAGCCAATCGCAGGGCACACAGACAAACAACCAATCTCTCACACACAAGCACACCTAGGGACAATTCGCAGCACCCAATTAACCTGCCATGCATGTCTTTGGAATGGGGGAGAAGACTGGAGTACCCGGAGAAGATTATTATTATTATTATTATTATTATTATTATTATTATTATTATTATTATTATTATTATTATTATTATGAAGTGTTCTATTCTTTTTTCCTTGAATTTTATTTCATTTTCAAGTGTTTCAAGTTTTTGCACACAAAATAAACTGATTGACTGATAGCTGACCACCAGTCATTAAAATGAGGGAAGTCCATCCAGCATCATAACACCATTACATTTGGCGTTACGCTTGAACTTTGCCCCATTAGATCAGATCATACTTCCTTTTGAGTCTTGGTATGAAGCTAGTGTGTGGCCTCTGTGTCTTGCACTCCTATCCCATTGATTTGCCACGGCGAACAGTAATTACCTTTAATCCCAGTCAGAGGACATAGCAATTTGTGACATGTCTTTCCCTAGCTCCCATAGGCCATTATCTGGTGGTTCATTAATGAGAAAGAGAGAAGGAGTCTGACCCAATGACTTGTTGAGTGACAAGACATGGCACAAGGAGCTGAGCTAAGCAACGAATGTCCACTAAGCTAAAACAGCTGTGACATGCACTTATAACGTTATAACAATATACCAAGATGGTGCAGACTACACTCTAGTATTACTTTTGTTTCTTATTTTTGCCCACTTTTAGCAACTTTTACAATGCCTACGTGAGAGAAGACTTGCTCAGCACTAGGCAGTTTACTCTCTGCCTTTTTTGGTGAACTTCTACAAATTCACAGTTTTTCAGGGAGGAAACAAGCAGACATGCTAGTCAAGCTTCGACAGCATGGATTTTGAACTCCGCTCCCATCCATTCATCTTGCAAACCAAGCTTGATGCCCAAAAAAGGTTCACAAGCTTCTCCTCCAATAAAGACTTTTCATGTTCTGCCGCTCTCTACTTCAGTGAAACTGGTTGGTAAATAAGCACAGAATGAGATTTTTATTTTTTAATGCTACATGCTCTGTGATGCATTTTTCATTTTACAGTATTTTAGTGTTTAGTACTTATTGTTTATTTATTGAACATATAAACATAACATATAAACATAAACAAGTAGCAAATAATAATTTAAAGAGGAAACACCAATTATTTGTGATGGTTTACATGTGCAAAGGGAGTAGGAAGAAGGTAAAAACTTATCTAGTCCTACTCCTTATTCTTCATATCTTTTAATTTATTTAATCATTAAATACAGTAAATTAATACATTACAATAAAAGAATGTGTTTTATTTTATTATTTTATTATTTATTTTTAAACATTTTTTTAAACTCAACAATTGACTTGCATCTTTTCAAGTCATTACCAAAATGATTCCACAAATTAACACCTCTTACAGAAACACACCCTTGCTTTATATTTGTTCTTATTTTGATTTTTTTTTTTTTGATTTTTTTTTTGTAGACACTTGTACCCCTTTTGTCATGTTAGGACTCTCTCTAAATTCAAATGGCTTCTGAATACTATGGCAGAGTAGATTGTTGTAAGCTTTATACATTATTTGTGCTATTACTGTACTTAGCTAGTACATGCACAGTATTTTTATTTTATTGTTCACTCTATTGTTTAATACATTAATGGACAGTATTTTAATTTAATGCTTTAAAGCTACATGCCAATTCTTCTGTTTAAGCACACAGTATCATTGTTTGTTGTTCACTTCTAATAAAGGAGTGTATGTTGAAGTAAAGAATTTATTGCTTATTTTCTATT
The DNA here is from genome assembly GCF_051991245.1 of Festucalex cinctus. Taxonomy (NCBI): domain Eukaryota; kingdom Metazoa; phylum Chordata; class Actinopteri; order Syngnathiformes; family Syngnathidae; genus Festucalex; species Festucalex cinctus. The sequence continues at coordinate 5,761,383 of NC_135421.1, read as the reverse complement.
TTTACCATGGTATCGAAATGGCATCGAGAATCGTAGAATTTCAGTGGTATCGGCATCGACTACTAAATTTCTGGTATCGTGACATCCCTATTTGTCACCCACTCACTCAAACCAATATGGTGTCCCGGGTGGGGAAGCGAACACACGCCGCCTAGGGTGTCCAACCTCAATTGAAAACCATTGCAGCGACTCCATTGTATTCATTCAGCGGCGCCGCCCCGCCATTCCTAAACCGCAGTTTCCGCTCCTTCAAATTTCCAATTAAAGCAGTTGGGCGCTGCAGAGGCATGCAGCCAGCCACGCAGTTTACGCCTGAGGGATGGTGAAAAAGCCAACCAGGCAGCAGGACTCGAAACTGTGACCAATTTACCACAAATGCGGTCAACTTTAACAGTGTTTTCTGTTTTGTTTTGTTTTTTTAAAGAAAAACATCTGTTCGCTGGGTAAAAGTGTACGTTTTAATTAGTAGTGCAACGGCATGAGCCATAATTTGTTCAGAACAAGTGCGATGATGAGTCAAGATAGCCACCACGTGCTGCCTGCTGAAGGCCAATCAAAATAAATGGCTACTAACACATGGGCGTCAATGCAATAGGGTTGATTTTATTTTGAAATTTACTCGTTCACTGTATTTCGTGGCTGTTTTTTTTTTTCCGCCATGTGGTGGATGACACAGCGTGGAGAGGGAGGACTCAGGCGCAAGAGAACAGTTGACCGTAACGGCTGCAGTTTATTAACAGGAAACACAAAACGCTGAACATAAAGAGCTCCAAACTGGAGAGGAGAAAAAAGTAGTGATGGAACGAAATGGGCCGAGGCTCCGAAGCTTGTGTCGAATAATGGGAGGGGCCTTTCCACGAAGCTTGTACTGAGGCGCGCGTCATTTCGGCAAAACCCGGAAATGATGACGTGTGAAGCCTCACCGGCCAGCTGAATCTCGTGACCGCTTCAGGAGTGGTCCAACGTTTGGCGCTCATTGCAAACAGTACAGAATGAAAATCCATTAGTGTACTGGGAGACATAAAAATACCTACCCAAATTTATATAAACTGTCACTCGCATTTCTCTGCACCCCAGCTTCATCTGTGCCTTGTGAAAGAATATTTTCTAAAGCTGGTGAAAAAAAGGAACCGTTTAAAGCCAGCCACTGTGGGAAAGCTATTATTTCTAAATAAAAATGAATAACAAATTATCCTTAGTACTTGTATTTTCTTCACATACTAAATTACTAACACAAGCACATTCACATCTTTGTCTTAAGCAAATAGCCATTGAATTCTTAACAATATATTGTTAATCTTGGGCTGCTAGACCACTTGATGGCGCCATAGAGTAAATGAAGCACCACGAAGCTTTGCTACATGTGCAAAACAATTGGCTGCAAAGCTTCATTGCTTCATGAGGCTTCATTTGGCCATCACTAGAAAAAAAGGGACTCAAAACAGGGACAACTAAAGGCGCTCCGCTGGGGAGGAAAAAGAGGGGCAAACGCAAGGCAAGGCAAGGCAAGGCAAGGCAAGGCAAGGCAAATATACAAGGACTGTGGCTCAAGAGCTGTGGGAACGCTTCCATGCACTGGTTGTGACACTTCGGCAAATGCAGGTGGTGGATGATGAGTATTTATTGGCTGGGTAATTGGTGGCAGGTGGACGCAATCATGGGCGGACCTGTAATGAGCAGAGCAGGAGGAAGCGCAAGTGACCTGAGGTGAGAGGGTGGTTCGTGACTTCAAAATAAACAGGAAATGACTTCACAAAATAAAAGCAATCGCCAGCCCGCCTATGGCAGCGTGACAGTGGGGGCCTCTCTCGACGACCTATATCAACACAAGGCCATCTCAAAGTCATATTCAATCGCTAATTAAGGACACCAAGAATCCACTATTTAATTATGCCGTCAATATATGATACGGCTGGCACAAGTCACTGGCCTTAGCAGTTAGCCGCTAATGGAATGTAAACAGTGACGACTTCTCTTACGAGATGTGCGATGCATTCGGGCATTTCATACTCACGCAAAAAGAAGTCAATCAATGCATTAAACGTTAAAAATTGCAAATATGTAAACAATGTAGGCATTTTACCAATAAGCTGACATATCAAAAGGAATGATGGGGGTGAAATCACTTTACTATTTTACCTAATTACAATCAATGGCACATCTCGTTACTCATGTTTACAATACCTAATCTAATAACAAGGCTGCCATTCCCCCTTCTAGTGGTTGATATGTGAATGAAAAATGAATAAACCTTCCTTAATTTCTTATATGTGATTCAAATAACATTTGCCACCAAAAACTGAAGTGACTTTACAATAGTCCCCTTTCAACAGCAAGCAAACACTGAACAAGAATAATATTCAGAGTCATAGTATAGTAGGGCTGGGAAAAAAAAGTCGACCAAGTCAACTAGGTCGACTTTAAAAATAGGTCGACTGGAAAAATTTAACTCGACGCTCCGCCCGGAACCATGTTTGCGCCGCCGCGGTCCATGTTTCACATGGACCTTTTATGCCTATGTGTGTTTCGAACTACCGTACATTGAGGAGGACAAAGTTTAAAAAAAAAAAAAAAAAAGACTCCTGGCACTCCTCTAACGAATGTCCAGAGTTTGGGACCATTTCAAGAAGATTGAGAGGACAAATAGTTATTTGCAAATTGTGCAAAACAACAATGGCGTACCATAGCTGTACGTCATCAATGATGCAGCATTTTAGGGGAAACATGCATATGCAGTGCTTGAAGAAACCAGAGCAAGGTAAGTTTAGTAATTATTAGTATTATTATTGTTATTGTTATTATTATTAGTGTGATAATATTGCTATTTAGAACACAATGCACTGCACTGTATGGTGACTGGAAATTACCGCTTAAAGCGCCGCTAGACGACTGCGAGTAGCAATGCATTGCTAAGCTAACCGTCTAACTCCACTGGTCATTCTCAACGAGATATGCAGGCAGTATGGCACACAATATATTTCCTTACACACGCACGCACATTCGCCATGAGCCACTCCGGCTAACGAACGGCTGGGAGGGTAAAAAAAAGTCCACATTGAAAAGTGTGTGTAGGTGTGGGGGTGTGCGGGTCTACGTGTTTTCGTGTGTGCGGTCGCGCCACAGACTGTATATTGAAGACTATCAACTAGCATAGACTGTCAAATGTTATTGTCAATTCAAGACTAACGAGCGTAGTAGACAAAAAAAAATATACACAATATCTCGAGTGATAATATGGTCATTTTTGGATGATACATCAACAATGGAGTGACAAGTTAATTAAAACACACTTCTCTACCAAATTCCATAGAAGGTTTCTCCGGAGCTGAGAATATCGCTGAGCTGTGGAGGCAACATTATTCGGATCTATTTAGCTGTGTTGATAGTGAGATATATAAAGTAGGTAATATTGCTAATTACGACTTAGAAGCAATATCAACCAATGAAGTTTTGCTAGCTATCTCACAGCAAGCTGACAATAAATCCTGTGGTTCAGATCACATCTCTGATGAGCACCTTAAAAATGCAGGCCCGAAGGTTGCAGCTCTTTTAGCTATATGTTTTACGAGCTGTTTGTCCCACGGTATTTTACCAAATAATATGTTAGCGGTTACCCTGGTTCCTGTTATTAAGGATAAGGCAGGTAAAGTGTCAAGTCTGGATAATTACAGACCGATTGCTCTGGCCAGTGTACTCTCTAAAGTACTGGAGAAAATATTATTGGACAGATTAAATCCATATCTTGTTAGTACTAACAACCAACTTGGTTTTAAGTCCAAACATAGTCCAGATTTATGTATTTATTCTCTGAAAGAAATGATTGATACGTACAGAAGGGCAAACTCCTCTGTTTTAGTTGGTTTTATTGATGCCTCTAAGGCTTTTGATAGGGTTAATCATTAGAAATTGTTTTGTAAATTGCATAAAAGAGGAGTACCTAAAACTATAATTAGGATTCTGGCATTCTGGTACGCCAATCAGAGTATGCAGGTTAAGTGGGGGAGAGCGACCTCCGCTCAGTTTGGTGTTGGGAACGGAGTTCGCCAAGGAGGGATTATTTCTCCAGTTTTGTTTAATGTGTATATGGATGATATGTCAGAGCAACTCGGGCAGTGTAATACTGGCTGCATGTTTGGCAACACTGTGATCAACCATCTTATGTATGCAGATGACCTTGCTATTATGTCACCTAGTAGTGCAGGGTTTCAACAACTGCTAAATATTTTCTCTGACTATGGTGTAAAATTTGATATTACATATAATGCAAAGAAGAGTGTAGTGCTGATTTGCAGGGCAAAGGGGGATAAGGACCTTAGATTCCCATCTTCCTCCCTGTCTGGACATGTGTTAACTGTGTGTAGTAAAGTTAAGTATCTTGGACACATCATTACAGATCTGTTGTGCGATGATGATGACATGTACAGGCAGCGTCTCATGTTGTACACACAAGCTAATATGTTGTGTAGAAAGTTTTATTGGTGTTCTGACCTTGTTAAGGTAAACCTTTTTAAAACATTTTGTACACCTTTGTATACTGCTCCTTTGTGGGCAAGGTTTAAAAAAGTAAGCCTCCACAAGCTTCAGGTTTCTTATAATGATGCTTTTAGGATTCTTTTAAATAAGCCCAGGTGGAGTAGTGCTAGTGAGTTGTTCTGTACAGCCAGAATTAACTCATTTGAGGGTTTAATGAGGCACTTGATGTATAGATTTATGTGTAGGCTAAATGGGTCACAGAATGGCATCATACAGTTGCTGACAAATTCTAAGTTAAGTGCTGTACGATATGGATCCCATTTTTGGTCATATTGGTACAATTGTCTCATCTGTTGAGGTTTAAATTCGCTTATTTTATCTTGTTATTTTATTATTATTATTATTCTTTTTATTTGTATTTTTTTTTTATCCTTTCCTCTTTTATATGTTATGTCTCTTTGTTATGTGGACCTGAGTCTGATCAATAAACGTGATGATGATGAAAAGCTGCCACTGCAAGGCTTTTTTTTTATGCCCAGCAAGGAAATAAGCATTAACCAAGCTTCTCCTCTTAATATAATCATAATTGACACGACGAGAGAAGGTAGGACTCAGACGCAGAGTGACAGTTGGCCAACAAGGCTGCAGCTTTAATGGCTCGAAACAAAAAACACCTCTCAAAGAGGGAAATAAGGCTGAACAAAAAGAGCTCCAAACTGGAGATACAAAAAGGGCACTCAAAAACAGGGACAACAAAAGGCGCTCCACTAGGGAGGAAAACAAGGGGCAAACGAGGGGCGCAAGACAAGGCAAGGCAAGGCAAGGCAAGGCAAGGCAAGGCAAGGCAAGGCAAGGCAAGGCAAGACATCAAACAAGGACTGTGGTACGAGGACTGTGAGGACGCTTCCATGCACTGAGATGTGACACTTCGGCAACTGACTGGAGAATGAAGGTGGCTTTTATATCCGGGTTGATTGGAAACAGGTGGTGGTAATCATGGGCGTGGACCGGTAATCAGTGAGCTGCAGGAAGGGTAAGTGACCTGGGGTGAGAGGAGAGTTAGTACTTTCAAAATAAAACGGGAACCTGACTGTGACAACAAAAGCATGAACCGCCACTCTGGTGGCGGCGTGACAATAATAATAAAGCACTGTATGTTGACTTACTGGAAGTTACCGCTTAAGGCGCCGCTAGATGACTGCGAGTAACAAAGCATTGCTCAGCTAACCGTCTAACTGCACTGTTCCTTCTCAACGATATATGCAGGCAGGATGGCACACAATAGCTTGCCTTTCACATGCACGCATGTCAGCCGCTACGGGTAACGAACGGCCGGGAGGGTATAAAGTCTACATTGAAGGAAGTTGAGAACACTGTGTGGGTGCGGGTCTGTGTGTGCGTGCGTGCGTGCGCGCAGTTAGATTGTAAATGGAAGACTATTATTGTACAGGAAATATAAGGAACAATGGGTATTTATATCCAGATTATCCACTCAATTCAACACACGAACATTTGCGGCCTCAAATCTAATTTTTTTTTAATAATAATAATAATAATAATAATAATAATAATAATAATAATAATAATAAAAAGTCGATTAGTCCTTAAAAATATGAGAGGGGAGGTCGACTTAAAAAAAAAAAAAAGCCATTAGTGACAGCCCTATAGTATAGCAGTTTTATTTTCATCAGTCATCTGAGCTTCAATGACAATGTGTGGTTTTCCCAAGGGGAAGATGCCTCACTAGAAGAGCTGGAACCCTGTGTTAAAGAAAATAATGTTCACATAAAAGAAAAACATTTTCAGCAAAACAGTCATACTCCACCTCCCCAAAAAAGGTGTGAGCAACTAAAATAATTAGTTTAAAAGATAGTGTACAGCCCTGCAGACAACACCCCCTCCATTGACGAATTAACTTCTGTGGGGCCCCGCCACTCCGGGCCCGACGTGGGGGAAAAAAAATAAATAAATAAAAAATCCGAGAGGATACACTGCACTGGAATTCGTTCATTGAGTTGTCTTTCCAGTTAATTAGAAACACCTACACGCACATATGTCTCATTTCAGGATCCATATTCAAGGTTGTTGCTCTTTAGGGTTTTTAACAGCAGAGTAGAATTAATCGCGTTTGTCATTATTACTTGTATTGAGAACACTTCGCCTGACACAACCTGTCAAAGTTGTTAGACCAACATTACTTGTAAGGCCAGCCTACTTAGCTTAGATGCTAGCTGTGTTGCACTTGGGCCCCATTCACACGAAAGCCCGTTTCATTGTATTCGCAAACGTTCCTTACCATTTGGGCAGTTCGATTAGATGATCTGTCTGAGACCTAAAATATGAGCTTTCCCTCATTTGAACAACCAGCAGCCGCCACTGGTTTAAGTCAAAGTTATTCCCAGGCCAGTTTCCTTATATCTTTCTAAATGGTTCTCGCTTTGGAATTAAAATAATCCCTAGAGCTACCTGATTTGCTTATAAAGTGCAACATTGTTCTATATTGTTCCGTTACAAATATGTGACTTAAAGTTGTGTGGCTTTACAGCTGTGTTCCGTAAGTGCTTTGTGACAGCTGCGACTGTTCCAAAGAGCTATACAAATAAAAGGTGACTTGATTCTGTTAAGGTTCCGGTGCGACCGGAGAGTGGATCCCAGAATCACAGAACACAGAGGAGTAAGCGAGAGGTTTTATTCACCAAAACACGTGAATATGAACATAAAGCGCTGGACACAGCCAGGAAAAAGGTTAACAAAAAGTGCTTGCAAATTGCAAGGAGGGAAATTAACAACACAAAAAGACCCGAAGGCTACAAACCACAAACACAAGAAAGCAACAACTTACTATAGCTATGAAACACGCCACATAAAAGTGGGAACAAAAAGAGACGTAGCAAAACTTACGTAGATGAAAATCGAGAATCTTGGACTATAATAATTAGCGAAGGCGAAAAACAGTAGAAACAATTGATGGCTGTGAGCAGACGGAGCAACGACCCGACAGTGGCTGTAAGGAGAGTCCCAGTCCTTATGAAGGCCTAATAGGTGATGCACTGCAGGTGTGGTGCAGGGGACACGCCCATCTCATTAATCAGGCACTGTGAGACAAGGAAAACACACTGAGAGCCCAGCAACATGACAGTACCCCCCCCTCAACGGACGCCTCTTGGCGGACCACCTGGTTTTTCCCGGATGTGCCGCATGGAACACACGCAGGAGGGACGGATCCAGGATCCAGGAGCGGGAAATCCACTGCCGCTCCTCAGGACCGTAGCCTTCCCAGTCGACCAGGTACTGGAACCCCCTGCCCCGAGCTCTAGAGTCCAAAATCTCCTTCACCGTGTAGATCGGGTCACCATCCAGAGTACGTGGAGCGGGAGGTGGAGCCGCCGGGGGGTTCAAGGCACTGGAGGATACCGGTTTGAGCAGAGACACGTGAAAGACAGGATGTACCTTCAGGGTCGGTGGAAGTCGCAGCTTCACAGAGACTGGGTTCATGATGGCCTCCACCTCGAAGGGACCCACGAACCTCGGTCCTAACTTCTTGGCCCCACCGGCCAGCCTGAGATCCCGTGACGACAGCCAGACCATGTCACCCGGCCTGTAGACAGGGGCCGGTCGACGGCGACGATCCGCCACCTGGCGGTTGCGCTGAGCAGTGCGAGAGAGAGCCGCACGGGCCTCCCGCCAGACCCGATGGGCTCGCTTCAGGTGCAATTGAATTGAGGGGAGGACCATCTGCCCTTCTTGGGAAGGGAAGAGCGGAGGCTGATAGCCATGGGCAACATAGAAGGGTGATTGACCAGTGGCAGAGGAAACCTGAGTGTTGTGGGCGTATTCAACCCAAGGCAAATGAATTGTCCAAGTAGTGGGATTATACTGGCATACGCACCGCAAGATCGCTTCGAGGTCTTGGTTGGTTCTCTCAGTTTGTCCATTGGATTGCGGGTGGTATCCAGATGACAGGCTGTAGGTGGCCCCCAGGGACTAATGCGACGAAATGAGCAGACTTAGAGAATCTGTCCACAATAGTCAGGACCACGGAAGATCCCCGGGAGACCAGTCACAAAATCCAGAGCAATGTGTGACCATGGTCGAGACGGCACTGGCAGGGGATGGAGCAAGCCCGACGGAGGCTGGTGAGAAGCCTTTCCACATGCGCAGGCGGCGCATGCCTTAACGAAGTCCAGAACATCCTGCCTGAGAGAGGGCCACCAGAATCTTTGGGAAATAACCTCTCGCGTACGAGTCGCTCCAGGATGACAGGCCACCGTCGACTCGTGCCCCCACTGCAGGACCTCTCGTCATAGTACGTCAGGAACAAAGAGTAGACCTGCTGGGCATTCCGCAGGCACAGGTAAGTCTCGTAGAGCCTCCACCACCTTTTCCTCAATCCTCCAGCGCAGCGCCCCCACCACGCAGTGGACCGGAAGGATAGTCTCATCCTCAGTAGCCTCTTCACGGCTAGAGTCAAACATCCTAGAGAGGGCGTCTGGCTTCTTGTTTTTAGTGCCCTGTCTGTAAGTGATAAAGTCAAAGCGTGTGAAAAGAAGCGCCCACCTGGCCTGTCGGGGATTCATCCGCTTGGCAGTTCGCAGGTATTCCAGGTTACGGTGGTCTGTGAACACTGTGAATGGTTCCTTAGCTCCTTCCAAAAGGTGACGCCATTCCTGAAGTGCAGCGACAATGGCCAGAAGATCACGGTTTCCCACATCGTAGTTTGCCTCGGCAGGTGTCAAACGTCTGGAGAAAAAGGCACAGGGGTGGAGCACCTGGTCGACCGGAGACCGTTGAGAGAGCACAGCCCCCACTCCTGAATCCGATGCGTCCACCTCAAGCACAAAAGGAAGAAGAGGGTCAGGGTGACGCAAAACAGGCGGGCAGGTAAATGCCCTCTTCAAATCATTAAAAGCCTCCTCTGCCGAGTCTAACCACTCAAAGCGAAGCTTAGGAGATGTTAACCTAGTAAGTGGTCTAACCTTCTGGCTATAATTGCGGATGAACCGACGGTAGAAGTTCGCGAACCCTAAGAACCTCTGCAACTGCTTCCTCGAGGTTGGCCTTGGCCACTCGAGCACAGTGCGAATTTTCCCAGCATCAGCTCGGATTTGGCCATCCTCCACCACAAACCCCAAAAATTGTACGGAGGATGAATGGAACTCACACTTTTCAGGTTTAACGTATAGACGGTTAGCTAGCAAGCGTTGGAGAACCAGTCTAACGTGTTGTTGGTGTTCCTTAAGATCGCGGGAGTAGATTAGGCTATCATCCAAATAGACAAAACAAAATACATTAATCATATCGCGCAAGACATCGTTCACGAAACATTGAAAGACTGCTGGAGCATTAGTTAGCCCGAAAGGCATCACCAAATATTCGAAGTGACCCAGGGGAGTCTTCAAGGCAGTTTTCCACTCATCCCCCTCCCTGACGCGGATAAGGTAGTAGGCACTGCGCAAATCTAATTTTGAGAATATTTTGGCGGCTTGTAGGGAAGCGAAAGCTGAATCCAGCAACGGTAACGGGTACTTATTCTTTACAGTCATTTCGTTTAGGCCACGATAATCTACACAGGGGTGAAGTGATTTATCCTTCTTATCAACAAAGAAGAACCCAGCTCCCATAGAGGAGGTGGATGGCCGTATATGCCCTGCCGCTAGTGCGCTTGAAATATACTCCCGGAGGGCTGCCAGCTCAGGTTGGGAAACATGGTACAGCCGGGAACTAGGAAGTGGCATATTAGGAATTAAATCAATAGCACAATCGTAGGGGCGATGGGGCGGTAACGTCTGTGTCCTCTCTTCACTGAAGACTTTACTCAAATCATGGTATTCGGGTGGTACGTTGTCTAGACAAAGAGTCTCCTCTGAGGAAATAGCAGGCAGACAACTGCCCCCCTCAGCAGCCCGCAGGCAATGTGCGTGACAGTAAACACTCCAGTTTTCAAGTGAGGGTTTAGCCCAATTAATCTCGGGGTTATGTAACTTTAGCCAAGGCAAGCCCAACACCACTGGTGCCGATCGTGACGACATATTCAAAAAACTGAGAGACTCGACATGGTTACCTAAAAGACGTAAACACAAAGGCTCAGTGGTGTGAGTTACTACCCCCAGAAGGCACCCGTTGAGGTCGTAAACCCTACGTTCCTTCGGTAAGGCTGTAGGCTCGTAACCCATGGCCGCTATTACACTTGGATCAACAAAATTATCATCTGCCCCGGAATCGACCAGGGCCACCACCTTAATTCTTTTACAATTAAAAGCGACCTCTCCCGGGAGCTCAAGTCTCTTAGTCTCAGAGGAATGCGTGATTGAGGCAGCACGGTTGTACTCACACGGTGTTGTGGTGTGTGAAACTATGGTTGACTTGGGTCCGTCTGTAGCCTGCTGACTGCCCATCCTGACCAGTGGTGTGGAGTGACGAGCCGACAGCTGAGGACACTGTGCCACCAGATGGCCCCGCAATCCGCAGTAGTAGCATGCTCCAGATCGGGCCCGGCGTCTCCTCTCATCAGCCCGAAGCCGGCCAGCTCCCAGTTGCATGGGTTCCTGCCCCGCCTCGGGGAGTGCCCACACTGGGGCTGCAGCAACAACCTGAGAGCCGACGTCACCAACAGGTTTGGCTGATTCAGACGAACGTTCCAAGTCCTTCTCCCGCTGTCTCTCCCGGATCCTGTTATCCAAGCGAATGGATAGAGCAATGAGGTCCTCCAAGCTTCCAGTTTCGTCCCGTAAGGCCAGTTCATCTTTAACGCGAGAATTGAGTCCACGACGGAAAAGAACACACATGGAGGGCTCATTAAAGCAGCTCTCAGCGGCCAGCGAGCGGAACGTAATAGCATAGTCAGCTACGGAGTGATGGCAATGAGTACAGTCCACGAGCTGATTACCGGCCTCCCTGCCTCGAATAGGATGGTCAAACACGTGGCGTAACTCGGCAGAAAACAGAGCAAAAGATGCTTTTAGGTCCGGACGAGTGTTGCTCACGGCCATGGCCCAGGTTGCCGCTCGGCCAGTCAAAAGACTCATCACGAAAGCCACTCGCGAGTTGTCGCTATGATAGGTGAGTGGCTGTTGTTCGAAAATTAGGGAGCAGTGATGAAGAAAGGTGCCGCAATCCCCAGGCTCCCCCCCATAGCGTGACGGATGTGCGAGATTTGGCTCCCTAAGTGTTACCGGTGAGTTGGCGGGACCGACAGCAGCGGAGGCGTCTGTTCTGCCGCCAGCCCCCAACTGTCCAACCTGGGCACCAACTTCCTCCAGCCGGTGGACCAGCAAGGTGACCATCTCCCTGAGCTCAGAGATGGTGGACTCCTGCTAACTCACTCGGCGATTTTGGCTGGCCAATGCGTGACGGACCTCCTTGTGTTCTGTAGGATCCAGTGTCGGGTCGTTCTGTTAAGGTTCCGGTGCGACCGGAGAGTGGATCCCAGAATCACAGAACACAGAGGAGTAAGTGAGAGGTTTTATTCACCAAAACACGTGAATATGAACATAAAGCGCTGGACACAGCCAGGAAAAAGGTTAACAAAAGGTGCTTGCAAATTGCAAGGAGGGAAATTAACACAACACAAAAAGACCCGAAGGCTACAAACCGCAAACACAAGAAAGCAACAACTTACTATAGCTATGAAACACGCCACATAAAAGTGGGAACAAAAAGAGACGTAGCAAAACTTACGTAGAAGAAAATCGAGAATCTTGGACTATAATAATAATTAGCGAAGGCGAAAAACAGTAGAAACACTAGACGATGGCTGTGAGCAGACGGAGCAACGACCCGACAGTGGCTGCAAGGAGTCCCAGTCCTTATGCCCTGCAGGGGACACGCCCCTCTCATTAATCAGGCACTGTGAGACAAGGAAAACACACTGAGAGCCCAGCAACATGACAGATAATAAATAAATAAATAAAACAAACACACGCACACACATAGTCATTGTGATTAGTAATAATGCATAGAGGTAGATTCATTTATTTTAGTTAAACTTAATTTATCCAGTTAAGGGTTTTGAGAACAGATTCATATTTGTTATGCCAAACTGGCAGCAGACAATCAGCAGTAAGTGATACAAATTGCTTGTTTTTTTTTGTAATAAGAAATCTGAGGTGGTTGTTAATGTTTTAAAAAGGGATAGTTCATTATGATTGACTAAAATGCTTGTATTTCTTTGTACTGAAACAAAGGGATCAAGAGCAACTTATTATATTACTTATGATGTGATTTTATTTATATTAATTATCATATGATTTTACTGGTCTGGCTCACTTGACGTCAAATTAGGCTGTGTGTGGCCCCTGAGCTATATAGAGTTTGGCACGCCTGGGTAACACATTTACAGTCATTATGACTTTTGGCTGTACCACAGTAATGAAAGGCATTAATAATGAATATACTGTACTGTACAGTATCAGAAATCATAGAACAATACATCCTCACTTTTTGGTAACCACACTTACCTACGGCTATAACAGCTTTAAGACCGGAAAATAATAATAAAAATAATAATAATAATAATAATAATAATAATAATAATAATAATAATAATAATGTTTTTCAAGCCATTGAATCATGTGTCTACAAGCAAACCATTCCGCAATTGTGCTGGATTGTGATGTAACAGTCAGGCTAATTTACCTCATGAAAAACCAAATTGTGACATTAGAGCAGGGGAGTCAAACTCATATTAGCTCAGGGGCCGCATGGAGGAAAATATATTATTCAGTCGGCCGGATCGGTAAAATAATGGTATATAACTTAACTCTTTTACTGCCACAAAAAAAAACTTTAATATGAAAAAGGCTTTGATCATTTACATCATTCTTGAAAACGTTATATTTCCTCAGATTTTGTCATGTTTCATTGTAATTTCATACACCGGCAGCCCATTGAAAATTGAATGCTGTCATCTGATGGCCATAGTGAGTGTTTTTGATTCCACAACCCATTGACCAGGCAGCGGTGCACTTAGACATTGCACTGTCCATTGATTAAAAAAAAAAAAAAGTAGTTGTCATCATGTATGGCAGCATACATTGTGATTTTAGTCATCGTTATTAACGTTTTTGGCGGTCAAAGAGTTAAAAACAATTGCCGTCAATTTTCGCATATTTTTGAGATTTTTGGACCAGCCCTAAATTACCGAGCTCAACTGTAATCTATGTTTAAAAAAAATAACACGAATGCAAATGAAACGTGGCAATACTTGTATGAGTTCCGGACGTGTTACCTGTTTTGCATAAATATAGTTCCCAGAATGCATTGTGTGGCACAGTTAATGAAGTCATAAGGATGTTAATCCTTGTCATATGTATTTGTGTTACCAGTAATTGAATTTGTGTCGTATTTAACACGTTTATGTTGGTCTATGATTTAAAAAAATAATAATAAATAAAAAAAATAAACAAACCATAACTTTAAGTTGTGTGTAAAATAATGACTTCCAAGGCGATTCCGTGTACAAGTTACATTACTCATCTGAGGACTGCTTTGGAAATTACAAGTTTATATATTTGATTGTGGCTGGCTGATTAATTGGTCCAATATTACAATTTTTTATTTTATTTTATTTTTAACTTTACAAGTCGTCTCGCGGGCCGGATTAAACCCCTTTGCGGGCCTGATTTGGCCCGCGGACCTTATGTTTGACACCTCTGCATTAGAGGTTTCATCCTGATGCTAACAATGAGATTTATTAATCTTATGCTTTGTTGTGCCATTTCCTGTTTGCTGTTCTGCCACTGGTAGTTGCCCTCAAGCCTCGTTAAATTTGGATGTAATAAAAGGGGGGAATACAATTTCAAAGTGATGACTTTGCAAAACAACCATGCCTCTCAAAGCTTGGTTAGCTTGAATCGTTTCTTTCCACATGGAATATTTTCACAGGAAATTCAATTTCCTTCATTTCCATTTCGAATCTGTGACATTAAAGAACTGCACGTGCAGAATTGTTTTGTTACCTTGTATATTAGATTGGAAAGACACAGTAAATTCTAAATGATATACTTCTTTACAGCCTCTTAATATCTCTCCACTTTCCATTTGTCACCACTTAAAGAAACTGCTCCTTCGTGTTTGGCTCAGAATTGTGTCGTTAGTCAGGAAATATATTGTGATCATAGAAATCTACAAGGCTAAAAACTTTTTTAATGGTGAAGGGCTGTGACAAAAAAAATGTCTAAGTACCATGTTTCAGGGGTAAACAATCCTTCCCTTAAGCACTCTATCCCAAACTAAACACTTTAATGTATTTTCTGCTTGATAAACCCTTGTTCAATTTCCCATGCTCTGTATCTTTTAGATAGGCCTGACAGCGTCCCCCTATATTCTCTTTGACATGAATTACAAAGAGTTGCGCAAGCAGTCAGAGTCGTGGAGAACACATTTTCTTCAATTAGAGGCTTCAGTCAAGCACGAGAGGATAAAGTGTGTTGTCTTTTTTGAACATTTATTGTTACACAGTGTAATGACCATGCATGCTGTGAACCCATACTAATGACACTATAGATTAACTCTAGTGGGTACCCTTTGGGAAAATACAAAACTATTCCAAAGGTATTGATTTTGAGACTTGCTGTGAAATTGAACTGTCAGGTGTTCCATTGGGCCCTGATATGATATTGATTCCTGCTGCTTAGTGGCCAGCAAAGAGTCTGGTTACCTGAAACTGCTCGGTCAAGGGCAATGACTGTCCTTCTCTACAAATGCTTATTGGGGTTTGAAAAAAGAAAAGAAATTTGATCAACTTTGGGTCTCTGTGGAATCTGAGCGTTACAGCACTGCATCAATACTGAAACGATATTGATGCAGTGCACTTCTACTCTCACTCGGACCATTAAGCCCTGCTTTGTGATGTGAACCCACTTTCTCCATTAAGCAGAAAGCCCACAATGCACAGTGCCATCATTGACATTGAGCTTATGGCTTTGCCAGTATGTACAGGTTAAAAGGGGGCATTGGCAGTGAAAAACGATTCTTCTTTAAGAATTCTTCTATGTACAACACAAATGGTGTGCTAGTCAATGAAAGGGCATTTGGTGAGATAAAAGAAATCCAACAAAGAAAGACAAAGCAGAACACAGACAGTCGCTCTCTTCATCTCATGGTACTGTCCATTTTAATTAGGGTGCATTTACACAATCCTAGTGGTGTCAGTAAGTGCATTGAGGCAATCAGCATCCTGCGTGGCCCGAGACAAATGCCTTTGATCAGCTCTTGGAGTCTCATCTAAAGTGACTGCTTGAGGTGTGGGAGATCTTATAGGCCTCTGAATGCTAGCCAAGACAACTGCCACTATGATAGAAACCTCCATCCCTCCTCAAGATGCACACGCTGAGAAAATGTTGATGGCAATGGACCAGTAATTTGATGCTGTTACTACAATCTTTCCTCTATAGCTGAGTCCTAAATCTGTCACACAGTGAATACTGTGATCTGTATTATGGCAAAAGTCCACACCTCCAGGCTGTGGAATCTAAACAAATGGCTGAGTGGGATGTTGTTAAAAGAGACAAAGCATACCTTTGAAGGCCACTCCTATGTATAGTTTTATTTAACAATCATGAATAGTGTTTGGCACAATGATAATGGTTGTCTGAATCTGTGACAGTTACTTTTTAATGAGAGTCTTTACCTTTCGCTTGAGCAAAGTTTTTATGCTACCTTAGGTGACTGAAATTTGATGCATAAAATAAATGTGTCTCTAAAACATACAAAATGATTCAGTTCTCTTTACTCACTGTTCAATTCAACATAAAGATGACTCGACTTAAAGATATTAAAATGCAAAGAGCAGGGCATAATTGCAAACCTACCACATATTTGCCCAAAGAAATGTTGTCAGGGTTGGGCAGTGGGTTGTGTTAGGAATGAGGACCCAAGTGCAGGGAAGCAGGTGTAGCCATGAAGGGTGAAGTAGGTATTGACTCAAAAAGGAATATATTTCCAAAATGAGGAAAAAGTCAAACAAGGTACTGGAATACTTAAATCCCAAATAACGGTGTAGATGATGAAGATGAAGACATGACATGACGAGGATCATGGCAACAACTAATATGAAACCAGACGTGACAAAGATAACGAACCAAAAAGGACTGAAAAAGGAGGGAACTAAATACAAACATACTGACGAGTAGGGATGGGTATCGTTACGATTTTATCAATGCTACTGCTCATAACAATAGGTATAGGCACAACAATTGAAAGCTTTTGCTTCTGCCTACATCCTTTTGGTTGGGTGGAATTTTTATTTTTTTTTGACCATGTGTAATTTTTTATTTATCTTGCCAATGAAACGAATCTATTTTTTAGTCATTCAAATAGGATCATACAAAGGTGGGGTAATTAGGGCCCTAGTGATCTCAATCTTATTAAGAAAAATATTTGGAAAAAATAAAAACTTGAAAAAAAATAGAACTATTTACAGAACAATATTTTGGATAATATTTCAGATTGTTACATGTATGTGTAGACATGTGATAATATATTTAAGACTTAAGACTATTTAAGACTTCCGCACATGTCCAAAATATTGCGAGTTTTGTTCTAATATTTCCAAACTAATATTAACACATGTACTCATGAAGTTTGGTCTCAGTCAGTCATGTTTTATTTTTGTTCTTTTTTTTTTTCTCTCTCTCTCTCTTTTAAGTGCCGGAAGTTTTTGTGCGAGCAACGGGAGCCATCACGACGTGAATGATAATAATACAAATACTGCAAAATTTGTTCTAATATTTTCAGACTATCATTAGAACATCCATCCATCCATCCATCCATCCATCCATTTTCTTGACCGCTTATTCCTCACAAGGGTCGCGGGGGGTGCTGGCGCCTATCTCAGCTGGCTCTTGGCAGTAAACGGGGTACACCCTGGACTGGTTGCCAGCCAATCGCAGGGCACACAGAGACGAACAACCATCCACACACACAAGCACAACTAGGGTCATTAGAACATGTATCTATTAATTTCAGGGACAATCATCCATCCATCCATTCATCCATCCAGCCATCCATTTTCTTGACCGCTTATTCCTCACAAGGGTCGCGGAGAGTGCTGGAGCCTATCTCAGCTGGCTCTGGGCAGTAGGCGGGGTACACCCTGGACTGGTTGCCAGCCAATCGCGCAGGGACAATCAGTCACGCTTTTCATTCTTAATGCCACCATAACGGACTGGTTGCGCACAAACAATGGTAAACTGCATGTTCGTCAGTCACTTCCGCAAATGCCTTTTTCCTCCCAATTTCTTTCCCACAGGAAGAATGTGCATGCAACCTGAGATGCATAGTGCTGTCTAAATTATGGCAATACTTGGCGATGCCATAGTCATCTTTATAGCACAATATAGACCAGGAAATGTGTCTAAAATGAACCTTCTGCATGTTAAATAGCACATAAATACTAAAGATTATCTCATTGGGCTATTCGTCGAGTGAGTCTTTTAAGTGCTGACTACATGTTTTGTGACTGTTGATTACAGTACATGTTTTGTACCGGTGTACAACCTCACTGTGCCTTTTTTTTTTTTTATCTCAACCATTAGTGTCCGATGTAAAGACGTCCAGTGATTGTTTTAGTGTTGACTATGTTTTCTTAGTGTTGACTATGTTTCTAACGGTCTACAACTTCACTGTGCCTTTTCCTAATCTCAACCATTAGTGTCCCATGTAAAGACATAACATGTACTGTACAACCTCACTGAAAGCCTCATCTTAACCCCAACCATTAGTCCGACGGCGAATCAACATACACGTCAACACTAAAAACGAACACTAAGATCGTTACTGAATTGTTAGCTCAGTAAGTTAGACGTTAGTCTCTGGAACAAATGATCCTGGTTCGAGTCTCAGTTTTGTATTTTTTCGTGACACTTGGTCATATTTTGGTGCATGGTAAAACGACCAATATGGTTGTTATTGTTGGAGGACTTGTTGGATACCTCACAGCGATGATGTAATGCACAAAAAAGTCCATTATTATAGCGTACACGGTAGGGCTGGGCGCTATAGCCAAAAAATAAAATCTCGATTTTTGTCTGTCATTCTGGACGATTACGATTTTAACTCTTTGCAATCCGCCGACGAACTAGTTCGTCATGTGACACCCGGTGGGCGTCACCCGAAGACGAAAAAGTTCGTCAAATGTGTTTTTTTTTATGAATGGGTGGATGAGACTCTTGGGCAGTTTCCCTCTGAATATTAAGCCCGTGAAGCACTGTAGTGACGAACTGTGCCCTCTTGATGGCAGTGATGGTCTCTTTACACGAGAAGGATGTGATTTCCTAGTAAAGGCGGAGTGTTGTGGAGTGGTGGGGGCCGGTGGCTGGGGGAGAAAAGACGAGTGCTAACGGCGGCTAACCGGAGGCCGCTAAAAACAAAAGCTCACGCTTTTGAGCAGAGCGTTTGTCACGATCGGTCAAGAGATGACGAATAGAAAGATCAAGGAGCCGGATTCTGCATAAGAGAGTGTGAAAAGCGACAAAAACGTCACGGGCGCCCACTTCAGAAGCCACCGCCTCCGGCGTTCTCTGACACACGGAGTGAAAGTTTGCATCGTCGTATCTCTGACCAGTCCACGTCATCTGACGAGGAATCTGTGACGAATTTGGCGAATTCGAGCCGCCTTCACCAGTTGAACAGATCAATTCAAGTGTGGCAAAGGTAGCAGCAGCAGCGATTTATCCCCGAAAGCTCCTGGAAGCCCCGGAGGTAAGCTAACGTTTAGCATTCTGTAAATCGAGTGATCACAGTTGTACTAGTTCAGTATATTGAATGTGACAGGGATGAAATGACTTGGATGGATGAGAATATTCACAGACATGCTTCTGTATACTGTATGTGCAATGTCTGTAACCTCGTACTAACTAACGCATGTTGCACAACATTCGATTACAGTTGGGGCAGCGTACACAAATGGCCCCTTCGCAGTCACACGCAGTGCGACCGAGAGGTAAAAAAAAATCACAATACCTTGCAAC